>NW_025421657.1:0-97266 GCF_011764305.1 Mustela putorius furo
GACCATGGCCCATGAGCCTCCTCGACAGTACACGCCATTCGCTGTGATGATACAAAATCCAGAGACAAAAAGCCCAGCAAAGCGCCTCAGACTCGCACTATTTCTTCATTCCGAAGATGTCTTCTCATGGTTTGTAGACGGCCCCTGCCATACCTACGTCCTTCAAACATAAGCTGAGGTGGTTGTTTTTTAGACTTCCTGTCCTCAAAGTCCTGGGCCACATACCCTGCAGCAGGCTATGGGGGACGCTGAGAGCCACACATCTAGGACGGTGCCTACCCAATCATAGGAATTCTGTCCATTCCATTGTCCAAAAATCGTACAAATTAGGAGAACCCTCTAAAGTCCCTGAGGCCTCCCAATAGTATAGGTTCGCGCCCGGGGACAAAAAAAGGGCAGTTTGATACCAGCTGAGCCATCTAACTCCACTCATATACCACTAGAAGATGTCCCCACGAGAAGAAGATTGAACCAGACAGGACCCTATGCCAAAAATCAGATCCATTGCTTTGGTTTACAGGCATTGTCTCCTCAAAACCCTGGATTCCAATACCAGCATTGGGGTTTTCCTGAGTGGCACCCATCAGAACAAACCTCGTCTCCACAAGGAAAACTGATTTTGTGCATGGGAAGCTATATTGTCAAAATCTGAGGAGAATACTTCAGGGTGCCGGTGCCACCAGTAGCCGCCCCATTCCAACGGCCTCATGGACACAAACACACATTAGACCCATCCTCAGGAAAGTCCATTTCAACTCAGCCACCCGGGTTGCTCCCGCAGATCCATCAGATCTAAACTGTCTTGTCGCTAGGAGACCATTGGAATGCGAGGCTGGGCTTCCCAGGCATCCATCCTCGAAGTTAACGTTGGCCTGGGACTCATCCATATGGGGATGTCCTGGAGCTGTCCAACAGGTCTCAATTGTCCTGCAGAAGGAATCCTTGGAGGGGTCATATCCCACCACTCCCAACGTGGGAAAACCTCCACGGCCTCGAGATTCGGCTCCCTTTATGAAGGGCCGTCATGAACAGAAAATCCAAGATGTGCCAACGTCTGACCTCGCTGTGACTTCAGATGCCATGAGATATTGCTTCAGATCTTCAGGGGGTACATGCCGTGCCCTCGTCCTGAAATCCAGTCTAGCTGTCCCTATGGGACCCAATTTTAACCAGATTTCTCTGGTTGTCCAATCGCCCCTCCCCAGGGCTCTACTCTGGAATCCCTCATTTGGTGGGACCGTGAGTTTGAAAAAACAAAACAAAACAAAATCAACAACAACAAAAAACGGACATCTTCTGTCCCACAGAATGACCCCCAAACGCTTTGGATTGGGCCAAACCCCACAGGGAGTAAGAATCGTCTCATTTCCCATGAAGTCACTCGTAAATTTCATGACCATGAATGGGCATGATATCCAGAGATAAATACTAGAGCAAGAGCCTCACACTCGCCCTTTTTTCCTATCCCGAAGAGTTCTCCTCATGGTCTGTAGATCAGTCCTGCCATACCTATGACCCGAAACATAAGCCGAGTTTCTGGTTTTTCAGACAACTGTCCAAACAGCTCTGGCCTACAAAGCCTACAGGCTTATGCCCCTGGAGCCAAGCTGAGGACTGTACTTGCCCTCTCCAAGGGAATTCTGTTGCCCATTCCAATGGCCCACAACTCTACTAATAGGATAAACCTCCAAAGTCCTTGAGGTCATCCCAATAGTGGTGGCTTCCCAGGAGAAAACAGGAGCAATCTGAGCCCATCTGAGCACCTACCGGCACAGAGACCCGTAGACTGATATGTGCCCAGAAGTAAAAAGGAACGAACAGGCCCCTAGGCACCTATCGGATCCATTGCTTTGGTTTCCAGGCATCTCTCCGCAGAGGCCTGGATTTCAATAACAGCATATTGCCGTTTCTTGACTCAACCATCAGAACAAATCTCATCTACACATGGGGAACTGGCACGAGGGTGCTGTGTGAAAGCCTCTCTTTAGGAGAACCCTTCAGGGCCCAGTGCCACCGCTTCATTCCAAGGTCTCCATATACACAAAATCATATTAGGACACATCCACGGGAGAGTCCATTTCAACTCAGCCTCCTCGGTTGCTCCCCCCCAGATCCAGCAGATCTAACCTGTCTTGTTGCTTGGAGACAATTGGAATGGGAGGTGGGCTACACAGCGATCCATCCTTAGAACACTGCTCGGAATCGTTGTCCTGGAGCCAACCAACAGGTCTCAATTGTCCTGCAGAAGAATCATTGCAGTTGGGAGCTTCTCACAACTCCCATCGTTGGAAAAACCCCCATGGCCTCATGATCCACCCCCATTCAAGAAAGGGGCCATCAGGGACAGAATGCCCAAACTGAGCGTTCGTCTGATCCTCGCCCTTACTTCAGATGCACGAGATCTCGATTCAGGTCTGTAGATTGTGCCTGCCATATCCTCACCCAGAAACCTAGGCCTAGCTTGGGTTCTCACACTTCCGTCCTCAGACTACTGGCCCACAAGCCCTCCAGTTTTGGCAATCCAGAACTACAATGCAGCACTCTGCCTGCCCTCCAGAAGAAAACACTGCCCTCTGAGGCTACCCAGGAACCCCAAATGAGGATCAACGGGGCACGCCATTCGGCTCTACCCCAAAGTATATAGGCTGACCTGGGCACTAATGCCCTTTCTGACACAGCTTGATCCTGGACCTCCTGGCCCCAACCTGACAGCTGGCCGCAAAATGAGAACATTGGACCCGCCATTGCCTTAGGTCGTCATCTCTTGTTAACCTCGGTTTTCAGGCTTCAAAAACCTAGACCTTATCTCCAATCACGGCCCGGGTTTGAAAATGATGAAGAAAAATCAGAACACTTTCACCATGGCAAGAAACCTTGTGGTTGCCATGTTGTCCAAGGCTCAGTGTAGTTGAAACCAGTTTGGCTCATGAGGCCCCGCCCATGCTTGGGAGCCACATTGGTCACAAACACACATTGTGACCCTCAGCCTGAGCCCAGTCCTCAGGTAAGGCCTCTCAGTGCCTGATAGAGAGACAGTATATTGGGCTTGCCAAGCCCCTAGGCCCCAATTTTTAACCATAGTTCGGGTTGTCCCTTCAATCTTCCCCAGGGCTCTGCTTTGGAATTCCTCTTTTGGTGGCACACCTGAGGTAACAAACCTGAAAGGAGACCTCCCATCTCACAGATTGACTAAAAAAGCAATTGGGATCGGGCCAAATCCACAGAGAGCAAGATTCGTCCATGGCCCATGAGGCCTCCCAAACATTCCACGGCCATCGCTGATACTAAATTCAAGACAAAAGCCTGAGCACACTCCTCAGACTCGCTCATTCTTCAATCCTGAGAGAGTTCTTCAGATAAGAACCTACACGGCACTCGAAGGCACCCAAAATATATAGTCTAACCTGGACACTAAAGCACTGTCTGACAACCTGAGCCCGGACCTCGTGACCAACACCCAGACAGCTGACTGCACACTGAGCACGTCAGACCCGCCATGGCCTTAGGTCATCATCTGTTCCCTACCTCAGTTTTCAGGCTTCAGAACGTAGACCTTATCTCCAATCACTGCCCAGGGGTGACTGTGTTGCAGAAATCAGAACTCTTCCTTACCCATGGCAAGAACCCTTGTGGTTGGCATGTTGTCCAACGTTCAGTGTAGGAGAAACCAGCATTCAGCCTGAGGCCCCCCGCCCATTCTTGAGTGCGAAGAGGGCATAAACACTCATTGTGACCCTCAGCGTGAGTCCTGTCCTCTAGTACGTCCTCTCAGTGGCTGAAACTTTAGATGTCATAATGGGCTTGACATGTCCCTAGGCCGCAATTTTTAACTAGATTTCTGGTTGTCCAGTCGCCCCTCCCCAGGGCTCTACTCTGGAATCCCTCATTTGGTGGGACACCTGAGGTTGAAAAACAAAACAAAAAACAAATCAACAACAACAGAACAACGGACTTCTTCCATCCCACAGAATGACCCCAAACTCTTTGGACGGGGCCAAACCCCCAGAGAGTAAGACTCGTCCATTTCCCATGAAGTCACCAGGAAATTTCACGACCATGAGTGACACGATATCCAGAAACAAAAACTTGAGGAAGAGCATCACACTCGCCCTTTTTTCATATCCCGAAGAGGTCTCCTCATGGTCTGTAGATCCGTCCTGGCATACCTATGACCCGAAACATAAGCCGAGTTTGTGTTTTCAGACAACTGTCCAAACTGCCCTGTCACGCGACCCTACAGGCTCAGGCCCCTGGAACTAAACCTGACGCCTGTGCTTATCCTCTCCAAGGGAATTGTATGTTCCCATTCCAATGGCCACAACCCGACTAAGAGGATAAACCTCCAAAGTCCCTGAGGCCATCCCAATATTTGGGGCTTCCCAGGACAAACAGGGGGCAATCTGGGCCCACCTGAACACCTACCGGCACTCAGACCCGTAGACTGATGTCCCCAGAGGTAAAAAGGTACGAATAGGCCCCTAGGCAGCATTCGGATCCATTGGTTTGGCTTCCAGGCATCTCTCCTCAGAGGCCTGGATTTCAATAACAGCATGTGGCTGTTTCTTGACTCACCCATCAGAACAAATCTCATCTACACATGGGAAACTTGCACGATGGAGCTGTGTGAAAACCTCTCTTTAGGAGAAACCTTCAGGGCCCCAGTGCCACCGCTTCATTCCAAGGTCTCCATAGACACAAAAATCATATTAGGACACATCCACGGGAGAGTCCATTTCAACTCAGTTTTTTTCTGTTGCTCCGCAGATCCAGCAGATCTAACCTGTCTTTGTTTCATGGAGACAATTGGAATGGGAGGTGGGCTACCCAGCCATCCATCCTTAGAACCCTGCTCGAAATCATTGTGCTGGAGCCAACCAACAGGTCTCAGTTGTCCTGCAGAAGAATCTTTGCAGTTGGGAGCTTCTCACAACTCCCATCGTGGGAAAACCCCCATGGCCTCGTGATCCACCTACCCTTCAAGAAGTGGCCATCAGGGACAGAATGTCCAACCTGAGCGATCGTCTGTTCCTCGCCCTGACTTCAGATGCACGATATCTCCATTCAGGTCTGTAGATTGTGCCTGCCATATCCTCATCCAGAAACCTAGGCCTAGCTTGGGTTCTCAGACTTCCGTCTTCAGACTACTGGCCCACAAGCCCTCAGGTGCAATCCAGAACTACAATGCAGCACTCAGCCTGCCCCCCAGAAGAAAAACATTGCCCTCTGGGGCTACCCAGAAACCCCAAAAGAGGATCAACCTGCACACCATTCGGCTGTACCCCCCCAAATATATAGGCTGACCTGGGTACTAATGCCCTTTCTGACACAGCCTGATCCTGGACCCTCCTGCCCCCACCCAGACACCTGGCCACGCACTGAGCAAATCGGACCCGTCATGGTCTTAGGTCGTCATCTCTTCTCAACCTCGGTTTTCAGGCTTCAGAACCTAGACCTTATCAACAATCACGGCCCGGGTTTGAAAATGATGCAGAAATCAGAACTCTTTCCCCATGGAAAGAATCCTTGTGGTTAGCATGTTGTCCAAGGTTCATTGTAGATGAAACCAGTGTGGCCCATGAGTCCCCCGCCCATGCTTGCGGGCCACATTGGTCACAAAAACACACATTGTGACCCTCAGCATGAGCCCAGTCCTCAGGTAAGGCCTCTCAGTGGCTGGATGGAGAGACAGCATATTGGGCTTGCCATGCCCCTAGGCCCCAATTTTTTTAACCATAGTTCGGGTTGTCCCTTCACTCTTCCCCAGGGCTCTGCTTTGGAATTCCTCTTTTGGTGGCACATCTGAGGTAACAAACCTGAAAGGAGTCCTCCCATCCTACAGATTGACGAAAAACAATTGGGATTGGGCCAAATCCACAGAGAGCAAGATTCGTCCATGGCCCATGAGGCCTCCCCAACATTCCATGGCCATCGCTGATACAAAATCCAGACTCAAAAGCCTAAGAATGCGCCTCAGACTCGCTCATTCCTCATATCCTGAAGATTTCTTCAGATAAGAACCTACACGGCACTCGAATGCACCCAAAATATATAGTTTTAACCTGGGAACTAATGCAGTGTCTGAGAACCTGAGCCCAGACCTCGTGACCAACACCCATACAGCCGACCGCTCACTGAGCACATCAGACCCTCCATGGCCTTAGGACATCTTCTCTTCACTACCTCAGTTTTCAGGCTTCAGAACCTAGACCTTATCTCCAATCAAGGCCCAGGGTTGATTGTTTTGCAGAAATCAGAACTCTTCCTTACCCATGGCAATAAATCTTGTGGTTGGCATGTTGTCCAATGTTCAGGGTAGGAGAAACCAGCATTCACATTGAGGCCCCGCCCATTCTTGAGTGCGACGAGGGCATAAACACGCATTGTGACCCTCAGCGTGAGTCCTGTCCTCTAGTCGTCGTCCTCTCAGTGGCTGGATCATTAGATGTCATAATGGGCTTGAAATGTCCCTAGGCCCCAATTTTTAACCAGATTTCTGGTTGTCCAGTCGCCCCTGCCCAGGGCTCTACTCTGGAATCCCTCACTTGGTGGGACACCTGAGGTTGAAAAACAAAACAATACAAATCAACAACAACAGAAAAAAGGACTTCTTCCATCCCAAAGAATGACCCCAAACTCTTTGGACGGGGCCAAACCCCAGAGAGTAAGACTCGTCCATTTCCCATGAAGTCACCTGGAAATTTCACGACCATGAGTGACACGGTATCAAGAGACAAAAACGTGAGCAAGAGTCTCACACTCGCGCTTTTTTCATATCAGGAAGAGTTCTCCTCATGGTCTGTAGATCAGTCCTGCCATACCTATGACCCGAAACATAAGCCCAGTTTGTGTTTTCAGACAACTGTCCCAACAGCCCTGGCATACACACCATAAAGGCTCAGGCCCCTGGAGCCAAACCTGACGACTGTGCTTACCCTCTCCAAGGGAATTGTATGTGCCCATTCCAATGGCCACAACCCTACTAAAAGGATAAACCTACAAAGTCCCTGAGGCCATCCCAATACTTGTGGCTTCCCAGGACCAATGGGTAATCTTGGCCCATCTGAGCACCTACCTGCACTCAGACCCGTAGACTGATGTCCCCAGAGGTAAAAAGGTACGAATAGGCCCCTAGGCAGCATTCGGATCCATTGGTTTGGCTTCCAGGCATCTCTCCTCAGAGGCCTGGATTTCAATAACAGCATATGGCTGTTTCTTGACTCACCCTTCAGAACAAAACTCTTCTACACATGGGAAACTTGCACGATGGAGCTGTGTGAAAACCTCTCTTTAGGAGAAACCTTCAGGGCCCCAGTTCTACCGCTTCATTCCAAGGTCTCCATAGACACAAAATCATCATATTAGGACACATCCACGGGAGAGTGCATTTCAAATGATCCTTTTCGGATGCTCCCCCAGATCCTGCAGATCTAACCTGTCTTGTTGCTTGGAGACAATTGGAATGCGATGTGGGCTACCCAGCCATCCATCCTTAGAACCCTGCTCAGAATCCTTGTCCTGGAGCCAACCAACAGGTCTCAATTGTCCTGCAGAAGAATCTTTGCAGTTGGGAGCTTCTCACAACTCCCATCGAGGGAGTCGTGATCCACCTAGAAGAAGTGGCCATCAGAAACAAAATGTCCAACCTGAGCGATTCTCTGATCCTCACCCTGACTTCAGATGCACGAGATCTCGATTCAGGTCTGTAAATTGTGCCTGCCATATCCTCACCCAGAAACCTAGGCCTAGCTTGGGTTCTCAGACTTCCGTCTCAGACTACTGGCCCACAAGCCCTCCAGTTTGGCAATCCAGAAAAGCAATGCAGCACTCTGACTGCCCTCCAGAAAAAAAAACATTGCCCTCTGGGGCTACCCAGAAACCCCAAATGAGGATCAACCTGCACGCCATTCGGCTGTACCCCAAATATATAGGCTGACCTGGGCACTAATTGCTCTTTCTGACACAGAATGAGCCTGGACCTCCTGGCCCCCACCCAGACAACTGGCCGCGCACTGAGCACATCGGACCCACCATGGCTTTAGGTCGTCATCAAGAGACCTCGGTTTTCAGGCTTCAGAACCTAGACCTTATCTCCAATCACGGCCCGGGTTTGAAAATGATGCAGAAATCAGAACTCTTTCCCCATGGCAAGAAATCCTTGTGGTTGGCATTTTGTCCAAGGTTCATTGTAGTTGAAACCAGTGTGGCCCATGAGGCCCCGCCCATGCTTGCGGGCCACATTGGTCACAAACACACATTGTGACCCTCAGCATGAGCCCAGTCCTCAGGTAAGGCCTCTCAGTGGCTGGATGGAGAGACAGCATATTGGGCTTGCCATGCCCCTAGGCCCGAATTTTTAAGCATAGTTTGGGTTGTCCCTTCACTCTTCCCCAGGGCTCTGCTTTGGAATTCCTATTTTGGTGGGACATCTGAGGTAACAAACATGAAAGGAGTCCTCCCATCCTACAGATTGACAAAAAAACAATTGGGATTGGGCCAAATCCACAGAGAGCAAGATTCGTCCATGGCCCATGAGGCCTCCCCAACATTCCATGGCCATCGCTGATACAAAATCCAGACTCAAAAGCCTAAGAATGCGCCTCGGACTCGCTCATTCCTCATATCCTGAAGATTTCTTCAGATAAGAACCTACACGGCACTCGAATGCACCCAAAAATATTTAGTCTAACCTGGGAACTAATGCAGTGTCTGAGAACCTGAGCCCAGACCTCGTGACCAAAACCCATACAGCCGACCGCTCACTGAGCACATCAGACCCTCCATGGCCTTAGGACATCTTCTCTTCACTACCTCAGTTTTCAGGCTTCAGAACCTAGACCTTATCTCCAATCAAGGCCCAGGGGTTGATTGTTTTGCAGAAATCAGAACTCTTCCTACCCATGGCAATAAATCTTGTGGTTGGCATGTTGTCCAATGTTCAGGGTAGGAGAAACCAGCATTCACATTGAGGCCCCGCCCATTCTTGAGTGCGACGAGGGCATAAACACGCATTGTGACCCTCAGCGTGAGTCCTGTCCTCTAGTCCGTCCTCTCAGTGGCTGGATCATTAGATGTCATAATGGGCTAGACATGTCCCTAGGCCCCAATTTTTAACCAGATTTCTGGTTGTCCAGTCGCCCCTGCCCAGGGCTCTACTCTGGAATCCCTCACTTGGTGGGACACCTGAGGTTAAAAACAAAACAATACAAATCAACAACAACAGAAAAAAGGACTTCTTCCATCCCAAAGAATGACCCCAAAACTCTTTGGACGGGGCCAAACCCCAGAGAGTAAGACTCGTCCATTTCCCATGAAGTCACCTGGAAAATTTCACGACCATGAGTGACACGGTATCAAGAGACAAAAACGTGAGCAAGAGTCTCACACTCGCGCTTTTTTCATATCAGGAAGAGTTCTCCTCATGGTCTGTAGATCAGTCCTGCCATACCTATGACCCGAAACATAAGCCGAGTTTGTGTTTTCAGACAACTGTCCCAACAGCCCTGGCATACACACCATAAAGGCTCAGGCCCCTGGAGCCAAACCTGACGACTGTGCTTACCCTCTCCAAGGGAATTGTATGTGCCCATTCCAATGGCCACAACCCTACTAAAAGGATAAACCTACAAATTCCCTGAGGCCATCCCAATACTTGTGGCTTCCCAGGACCAAATGGGTAATCTGGGCCCATCTGAGCACCTACCTGCACTCAGACCCGTAGACTGATGTCCCCAGAGGTAAAAAGGAACGAACAGGCCCCTAGGCACCTATCGGATCCATTGCTTTGGTTTCCAGGCATCTCTCCTTAGAGCACTGATTTTAATAACAGCATATGGCTGTTTATTGACTCACCCTTCAGAACAAAACAAAACTCTTCTACACATGGGATACTTGCACGATGGAGCTGTGTGAAAGCCTCTCTTTAGGAGAACCCTTCAGGGCCCCAGTGCCACGGCTTCATTCCAAGGTCTCCATAGACACAAAATCATATTAGGACACATCCACGGGAGAGTGCATTTCAAATGATCCTCCTCGGATGCTCCCCCAGATCCTGCAGATCTAACCTGTCTTGTTGCTTGGAGACAATTGGAATGCGAGGTCGGCTACCCAGCCATCCATCCTTAGAACCCTGCTCAGAATCCTTGTCCTGGAGCCAACCAACAGGTCTCAATTGTCCTGCAGAAGAATCTTTGCAGTTGGGAGCTTCTCACAACTCCCATCGAGGGAGTTGTGAGAAGGGGCCATCAGAAACAAAATGTCCAACCTGAGCGATTCTCTGATCCTCACCCTGACTTCAGATGCACGAGATCTCGATTCAGGTCTGTAAATTGTGCCTGCCATATCCTCACCAAGAAACCTAGGCCTAGCTTGGGTTCTCAGACTTCCGTCTAAGACTACTGGCCCACAAGCCCTCCAGTTTGGCAATCCAGAAATGCAATGCAGCACTCAGACTGCCCTCCAGAATAAAAACATTGCCCTCTGGGGCTACCCAGAAACCCCAAATGAGGATGAACCTGCACGCCATTCGGCTGTACCCCAAATATGTAGGCTGAACTGGGCACTAATTCTCTTTCTGAGGCAGAATGAGCCTGGATTTCCTGGCCCCACCCAGACAACTGGCCGCACTCTGAGCACATCGGACCCACCATGGCTTTAGGTCGTCATCAAGAGATGACGGTCAGGCATTAGAACCTAGACCTTATCTCCAATCACGGCCCGGGTTTGAAAATGATGCAGAAATCAGAACTCTTTCCCCATGGCAAGAAACCTTGTGGTTGGCTTTTTGTCAAAGGTTCAGTGTAGTTGAAACCAGTGTGGCCCATGAGGCCCCTCCCATGCTTGCGGGCCACATTGGTCACAAACACACATTGTGACCCTCAGCATGAGTCCAGTCCTCAGGTAAGGCCTCTCAGGGGCTGGATGGAGAGACAGCATATTGGGCTTGCCATGCCCCTAGGCCCCAATTTTTAAGCATAGTTTGGGTTGTCCCTTCACTCTTCCACAGGGCTCTGCTTTGGAACTCCTATTTTGGTGGGACACCTGAGGTAACAAACATGAAAGGAGTCCTCCCATCCCACATATTGACGAAAAACAATTGGGATAGGGCCAAATCCACAGAGAGCAAGATTTGTCCATGGCTCATGAGGCCTCCCCAACATTCCACGGCCATCGCTGATACAAAATCCCGATTCAAAGCCTGAGCACGCACCTCAGACTCGCTCATTCTTCATATCCTGAAGAGTTCGTCAGATAAGAACCTACACGGCACTCGAATGCACCCAAAATATTTAGTCTAACCTGGGCACTAATGCACTGACTGACAACCTGAGCCCGGACCTCGTGACAAAAACCCAGACAGCTGACCGCACACTGAGTACATCAGACCCGCCATGGCCTTAGGTCATCATATCTTCCCTACCTCAGTTTTCAAGCTTCAGAACCTAGACCTTATCTCCAATCACTTCCCAGGGGTGACTGTGATGCAGAAATCAGAACTCTTCCTTACCCATGGCAAGTAACCTTGTGGTTGGCATGTTGTCCAACGTTCAGTGTAGGAGAAACCAGCTTTCACATGAGGCCCCGCCCATTCTTGAGTGCGACGAGGGTATAAACACGCATTGTGACCCTCAGCGTGAGTCCTGTCCTCTAGTACGTCCTCTCAGTGGCTGGACAATTAGATGTCATAATGGGCTTGACATGTCCCTAGGCCCCAATTTTTAACCAGATTTCTGGTTGTCAAGTCGCCCCTCCCCATGGCTCTACTCTGGAATCCCTCATTTGGTGGGACACCTGAGGTTGAAAAAGAAAACAAAACAAATCAACAACAACAGAACAAAGGAATGCTTCCATCCCACAGAATGACCCCAAGCTCTTTGGACGGGTTCAAACCCCCAGAGAGTAAGACTCGTCCATTTCCCATGAAGTCACCCGAAAATTTCACGACCATGAGTGACACTGTATCAAGAGACAAAAACTTGAGAAAGAGTCTCACACTCGCGCTTTTTTCATATCAGGAAGAGTTCTCCTCATGGTCTGTAGATCAGTCCTGCCATACCTATGACCCGAAACATAAGCCGAGTTTCTGTTTTCAGACAACTGTCCAAACAGCACTGGCCTACACACCCTACATGCTCAGGCCCCTGGAGCCAAACCTGACGACTGTGCTTGCCCTCTCCAAGGGATTTGTATGTGCCCATTCCAATGGCCACAACCCTTCTAAGAGTATAAACCTCCAAAGTCCCTGAGGCCATCCCAATATTTGTGGCTTCCCAGGACAAACAGGGACAATCTGGGCCCATCTGAGAACCTACCGGCACTCAGACCCATACACTGATGTCCCCAGAGGTAAAAAGGAACGAACAGGCCCCTAGCCACATATCGGATCCATTGCTTTGGTTTTCAGGCATCTCTCCTCAGAGGCCTGGATTTCAAAAAGAGCATATGGCTGTTTCTTGACTCACCCATCAGAACAAATCTCATCTACACATGGGAAACTTGCACGATGGAGCTGTGTGAAAGCCTCTCTTTAGGAGAACCCTTCAGGCCCCAGTGCCAACGCTTCATTCCAAGGTCTCCATAGACACAAAATCATATTAGGATACATCCACGGGAGAGTCCATTTCAACTCAGCCTCCTCGGTTGCTCCCCCAGATCCAGCAAATCTAACCTGTCATGGTGCTTGGAGACATTTGGAATGCGAGGTGGGCTACCCAGCCATCCATCCTTAGAACCCTGCTCAGAAACGTTGTCCTGGAGCCAACCAACCGGTCTCAATATTCCTGCAGAAGAATCTTTGCAGTAGGGAGCTTCTCTCAACTCCCATCGTGGGAAAACACCCGTGGCCTCGTGATCCAAACCCCCTTCAACAAGGGGCCATCAGGGACAGAATGTCCAACCTGAGGGATCGTCTGATCCTCGCCCTGACTTCAGATGCACGAGATCTCGATTCAGGCTATAGATTGTGCCTGCCATATCCTCACCCAGAATCCTAGGCCTAGCTTGGGATCTCAGACTTCCGTCCTCAGAATACTGGCTCACAAGCCCTCCAGTTTAATAATCTAGAATTACAATGCAGCACTCTGCCTGCCCTCCAGAAGAAAAACATTGCCCTCTGGGGCTACCCATAAACCCCAAATGAGGAGCAACGTGGCACGCCATGTGGCTGTACCCCAAATATATAGGCTGACCTGGGCACTAATGCCCTTCTGACACAGCCAGCGCTCGGACCTCCTGGCCGCACCCAGACAGCTGGCCGCACATTGAGCACATCGGACCCCTCATGGCCTTAGTTCGTCATCTCTTCTCAAAATCGGTTTTCAGGCTTCAGAACCTAGACCTCATCTCCAATCACGGCCCGGGCTTGAAAATGATGCAGAAATCAGAAGTCCTTTCCCCTGGCAAGAAACCTTGTGGTTGGCATGTTGTCCAAGGTTCAGTGTAGTTGAAACCAGTGTGGCCCATGAGACTCAGCCCATGCTTGTGGGCCACATTGGTCACAAACACACACTGTGACACTCAGCATGAGCCCAGTACTCAGGTAAGGCCTCTCAGTGGCTGGATGGAGAGACAGCATATTGGGCTGCCATACCCCTAGGCCCCAATTTTTAAACATAGTTCGGGTTGTCCCTTCACTCTTCCCCAGGGCTCTGCTTTGGAATTCCTCTTTTGGTGGGACACCTGAGGTAACAAACCTGAAAGGAGTCCTCCCATCCCACAGATTGACGAGAAACATTTGGCATCGGGCCACGTCCACAGAGAACAAGATTCGTCCAAGTCCCATGAAGCCTCCCCAACATTCCACGGCCATCGCTGATACAAAATCCAGAGACAAAAGCCTGAGCATGCGGCTCAGACTCGCTCATCATTCTTCATATCCTGAAGAGTTCTTCAGATAAGAACCTACACGGCACTCGAATGCACCAAAAAATATATAGTCTAACCTGGGCACTAATGCACTGTCAACAACCTGAGCCCGGACCACGTGACCAACACCCAGACAGTTGACCGCACACTGAGCACATCAGACCCGCCATGGCCTTAGGTCATCATCTCTTCCCTACCTCAGTTTTGAGGCTTCAGAACCTAGACCTTATCTCCAATCACTGCCCAGGGGTGACTGTGATGCAGAAATCAGAACTCTTCCTTACCCATGGCAAGAAACCTTGTGGTTGGCATGTTGTCCAAAGTTCAGTGTAGGAGAAAACAGCATTCACCCTGAGGCCCCGCCCATTCTTTAGAGCGACGAGGGCATAAACATGCATTGTGACCCTCAGCGTGTGTCCTGTCCTCTAGTACGTCCTCTCAGTGGCTGGACCTTTAGATGTCATAATGGGCTTGATATGTCCCTAGGCCCCAATTTTTAACCAGATTTCTGGTTGTCCAGTCGCCTCTCCCCAGGGCTCTACTCTGGAATCCCTCATTTGTTGGGACACGTGAGTTTGAAAAACAAAACAAAACAAATCAACAGCAACAGAACAACGGACTTCTTCCATCCCACAGAATGACCCCAAACTCTTTGGATGGGGCCAACCCCCAGAGAGTAAGACTCGTCCATTTGCCATGAAGTCACCCGGAAATTTCACGACCATGAGTGTCACGATATCCAGAGACATAAACTTGAGCAAGAGCCTCACACTGTAGATCAGTCCTGCAATACATTGACCCTAAACATAAGCCGAGTTTATATTTTCAGACAACTGTCCAAACAGCACTGTCCTACACACCCTACAGGCTCAGGACCCTGGAGCCGAACCTGAAGACTGTGCTTGCCCTCTCCACGGGAATTGTGTACGAGGTCCGGCCTCAGGTTGTCAGACAATGCATTAGTGCCCAGGTTAGACTACATATTTTGGGTGCCTTCGAGTGCCGTGTAGGTTCTTATCTAAAACTCTTCATTATATGAAGAATGAGCGAGTCTTAGGCGCGTGCTCAGGCTTTTTTCTCTGGATTTTGTATCAGCAATGGCCGTGGAATGTTGGGGAGGCCTCATGGGCCATGGACGAATCTTGCTCTCTGTGGATTTGGCCCGATCCCAATTGCTTTTCGTCAATCTGTGGGATGGGAGGACTCCTTTCAGGTTTGTTGCCTCAGGTGTCCCACCAAAAGAGGAATTCCAAAGCAGAGACCTGGGGAAGAATGAATGGACAACCCGAATGTATGTTAAAAATTGGGGCGTAGGGGCATGGCAAGCCCAATATGCTGTCTCTCCATCCAGCCACTGAGAGGCCTTACCTGAATACTGGGCTCAGGCTGAGGGGTCACAATGTGTGTTTGTGACCAATGTGTCCCACAAGCATTGTCGGGGCCTCATGGGCCACACTGGTTTCCACTACACTGAATCTTGGACCTCATGCCAACCACAAGATTTCTTGCCATGGGGAAAGAGTTCTGATTTCTGCATCATTTTCAAACCCGGGCCGTCATTGGAGATAAGGTCTAGGTTCTGAAGCCTGAAAACCGAGGTTGAGAAGAGATGACGACCTAAGGCCATGGCGGGTCCGATGTGCTCAGTGTGCGGCCAGCTGTCTGGGTGGGGCCAGGAGGTCCAGGCTCAGGCTGTGTCTAAAGGACATTAGTGCCGAGTTCAGCCTATATATTTGGGGTACAGCCGAATGGCGTGCAGGTTGATCCTCATTTGTGGTTTCTGGGTAGCCCCAGAGGGCAATGTTTTTCTTCTGGAGGGCAGGCAGAGTGCTGCATTGTAGTCTGGATTGCCAAACTGGAGGGCTTGCGGGTCAGTAGTCTGAGGACGGAAGTCTGAGAACTCAAGCTAGGCCAAGGTTTCTGGGTGAGGATATGGAAGGCACAATCTCCAGACCTGAATCGAGATCTCGTGCATCTGAAGTCAGGGCGAGGATCAGACGATTGCTCAGGTTGGACATTCTGTCCTTGATGGCCCCTTCTTGAAGGGGGAGTGGATCACGAGGCCATGGGGGTTTTCCCACGATGGGAGTTGTGGGAAGCTCCCAACTGCAAAGATTCTTCTGCAGGAAAATTGAGACCTGTTGGTTGGCTCCAGGACAACGATTCCGAGCAGGGTTCTAAGGATGGGTGGCTGGGCAGCCCACCTCGCATTCCAATTGTCTCCAAGCAACAAGACAGGTCAGATCTGCTGGATCTGGGGGAGCAACCGAGGAGGCTCAGTTGAAAAGGACTATCCCGTGGATGTGTCCTAATATGATTTTGCGTCTATGGAGACCTTGGAATGAAGCGGTGGCACTGGGGCCCTGAAGGGTTCTCCTAAAGAGAGGCTTTCACACATCTCCATCGTGCAAGTTTCCCATGTGTAGATGAGTTTTGTTCTGATGGGTGAGACAAGAAACAGCCATATGCTGTTATTGAAATCCAGGCCTCTGAGGAGAGATGCCTGGAAGCCAAAGCAATGGATCCGATAGGTGCCTAGGGGCCTGTTCGTTCCTTTTTACCTCTGGGGACATCAGTCTAGGGGTCTGAGTGCGGTAGGTGCTCAGATGGCCCAGATTGCCCCTGTTTGTCCTGGGAAGCCACAAATATTGGGATGGCCTCAGGGGATTTTGGAGGTTTATCCTATTAGTAGGGTTGTGGCCATTGGAATGGGCACATACAATTCCCTTGGAGAGGGCAAGCACAGTCGTCAGGTTTGGCTCCAGGGGCCTGAGCCTGGAGGATGTGTAGGCCACGGCTGTTTGGACAGTTGTCTGAAAACACAAACTCGGCTTATGTTTCGGGTCATAGGTATGGCAGGACTGATCTACGGACCATGAGGAGAACTCTTCGGGATATGAAAAAAGGGCGAGTGTGAGGCTCTTGCTCAAGTTTTTGTCTCTGGATATCGTGTCACTCATGGTCGTTAAATTTCCGGGTGACTTCATGGGAAATGGATGAGTCTTACTCTCTGGGGGTTTGGCCCCGTCCAAAGAGTTTGGGGTCATTCTGTGGGATGGAAGAAGTCCGTTCCTCTGTTGTTGTTGATTTGTTTTGTTTTGTTTTTCAACCTCAGGTGTCCGACCAAATGAGGGAATCCAGAGTAGAGCCCTGGGGAGGGGCGACTGGACAACCAGAAATCTGGTTAAAAATTGGTGCCTAGGGACATGTCAAGCCCATTATGACATCTAATGGTCCAGCCACTGAGAGGACGTACTAGAGGACAGGACACACGCTGAGGGTCACAATGCGTGTTTATGCCGTCTTCGCACTCAAGAATGGGCGGGGCCTCAGGGTGAATGCTGGTTTCTCCTACACTGAACGTTGGACAACATGCCAACCACAAGGTTTCTTGCCATGGGTAAGGAAGAGTTCTGATTTCTGCATCACAGTCACCCCTGGGCAGTGATTGGAGATAAGGTCTAGGTTCTGAAGCCTCAAAACTGAGGTAGGGAAGAGATGATGACCTAAGGCCATGGCGGGTCTGATGTGCTCAGTGTGCGGTCAGCTGTCTGGGTGTTGGTCACGAGGTCCGGGCTCAGGTTGTCAGACAGTGCATTAGTGCCCAGGTTAGACTATATATTTTGGGTGCCTTCGAGTGCCGTGTAGGTTCTTATCTGAAGAACTCTTCAGGATATGAAGAATGAGCGAGTCTGAGGCGCGTGCTCAGGCTTTTGTCTCTGGATTTTGTATCAGCGATGGCCGTGGAATGTTGGGGAGGCCTCATGGGCCATGGACGACTCTTGCTCTCTGTGGATTGGCCCGATCCCAATTGCTTTTCGTCAATCTGTGGGATGGGAGGACTTATTTCAGGTTTGGTACCTCAGGTGTCCCACCAAAAGAGGAATTCCAAAGCATAGCAAAGGGGAAGAGTGAAGGGACAACCCGAACTATGGTTAAAAATTGGGGCCTAGGGGCATGGCAAGCCCAATATGCTGTCTCTCCATCCAGACACTGAGAGGCCTTAACTAAGGACTGGGCTCAGGCTGAGGGTCACAATGTGTGTTTGTGACCAATGTGGCCCGCAAGCATGGGCGGGGCCTCCTGGGCCACACTGGTTTCAATTAAACTGAACCTTGGACAACATGCCAACCACAAGGTTTCTTGCCATGGGGAAAGAGTTCTGATTTCTGCATCATTTTCAAACCCGGGCCGTAATTGGAGATAAGGTCTAGGTTCTGAAGCCTGAAAACCGAGGTTGAGAAGAGATGACGATCTAAGGCCATGGCGGGTCCGATGTGCTCAGTGTGCGGCCAGCTTTCTGGGTGGGGCCAGGAGGTCCAGGCTCAGGCTGTGTCTAAAGGACATTAGTGCCCAGTTCAGCCTATATATTTGGGGTACAGCTGAATGGCGTGCAGGTTGATCCTCATATGGGGTTTCTGGGTAGCCCCAGAGGGCAATGTTTTTCTTCTGGAGGGGGCAGAGTGCTGCATTGTAGTCTGGATTGCCAAACTGGAGGGCTTGCGGGTCAGTAGTCTGAGGACGGAAGTCTGAGAACTCAAGCTAGGCCAAGGTTTCTGGGTGAGGATATGGAAGGCACAATCTCCAGACCTGAATCGAGATCTCATGCATCTGAAGTCAGGGCGAGGATCAGACGATTGCTCAGGTTGGACATTCTGTCCTTGATGGCCCCTTCTTGAAGGGGGGTGGTTCACGAGGCCATGGGGGTTTTCCCACGATGGGAGTTGTGGGAAGCTCCCAACTGCAAAGATACTTCTGCAGGAAAATTGAGACCTGTTGGTTGGCTCCAAGACAATGATTCCGAGCAGGGTTCTAAGGATGGGTGGCTGGGCAGCCCACCTCGCATTCCAATTGTCTCCAAGCAACAAGACAGGTTAGATCTGCAGGATCTGGGGGAGCAACCGAGGAGGCTCAGTTGAAAAGGACTATCCCGTGGATGTGTCCTAATATGATTTTGCGTCTATGGAGACCTTGGAATGAAGCGGTGGCACTGGGGCCCTGAAGGGTTCTCCTAAGGAGAGGCTTTCACACAGCTCCATCGTGCAAGTTTCCCATGTGTAGATGAGTTTTGTTCTGATGGGTGAGTCAAGAAACAGCCATATGCTGTTATTGAAATCCAGGCCTCTGAGGAGAGATGCCTGGAAGCCAAAGCAATGGATCCGATAGGTTCCTAGGGGCCTGTTCGTTCCTTTTTACCTCTGGGGACATCAGTCTACGGGTCTGAGTGCCGGTAGGTGCTCAGATGGGCCCAGATTGCCTCTGCTTGTCCTGGAAAGCCACAAATATTGGGATGGCCTCAGGGATTTTGGAGGTTTATCCTTTTAGTAGGGTTGTGGCCATTGGAATGGGCACATACAATTCCCTTGGAGAGGGCAAGCACAGTCGTCAGGTTTGGCTCCAGGGGCCTGAGCCTGTAGGATGTGTAGGCCACGGCTGTTTGGACAGTTGTCGAAAACACAAACTCGGCTTATGTTTTGGGTCATAGGTATGGCAGGACTGATCTACAGACCATGAGGAGAACTCTTCGGAATATGAAAAAAGGGTGAGTGTGAGGCTCTTGCTCAAGTTTTTGTCTCTGGATATCGTGTCACTCATGGTCGTGAAATTTCCGGGTGACTTCATGGGAAATGGACGAGTCTTACTCTCTGGGGGTTTGGCCCCGTCCAAAGAGTTTGGGGTCATTCTGTGGGATGGAAGAAGTCCGTTCTTCTGTTGTTGTTGATTTGTTTTGTTTTGTTTTTCAACCTCAGGTGTCCGACCAAATGAGGGAATCCAGAGTAGAGCCCTGGGGAGGGGCGACTGGACAACCAGAAATCTGGTTAAAAATTGGTGCCTAGGGACATGTCAAGCCCATTATGACATCTAATGGTCCAGCCACTGAGAGTACGTACTAGAGGACAGGACACACGATGAGGGTCACAATGCGTGTTTATGCCCTCGTCACTCTCAAGAATGGGCGGGGCCTCAGGGTGAATGCTGGTTTCTCCTACACTGAACGTTGGACAACATGCCAACCACAAGGTTTCTTGCCATGGGTAAGGAAGAGTTCTGATTTCTGCATCACAGTCACCCCTGGGCAGTGATTGGAGATAAGGTCTAGGTTCTGAAGCCTCAAAACTGAGGTAGGGAAGAGATGATGACCTAAGGCCATGGCGGGTCTGATGTGCTCAGTGTGCGGTCAGCTGTCTGGGTGTTGGTCACGAGGTCCGGGCTCAGGTTGTCAGACAGTGCATTAGTGCCCAGGTTAGACTATATATTTTGGGTGCCTTCGAGTGCCGTGTAGGTTCTTATCTGAAGAACTCTTCAGGATATGAAGAATGAGCGAGTCTGCGGCGCGTGCTCAGGCTTTTGTCGCTGGATTTTGTTACAGCGATGGCCGTGGAATGTTGGGGAGGCCTCATGGGCCATGGACGAATCTTGCTCTCTGTGGATTTGGCCTGATCCCAATTGTTTTTCGTCAATCTGTGGGATGGGAGCACTCCTTTCAGGTTTGTTACCTCAGGTGTCCCACCGAAAGAGGAATTCCAAAGCCTGAAAACTTATGTAGGGAAGAAATGATGACCTATGGCCACTGCGCGTCTTATGGGCTCAGGGTGCGGTCAGAGTCTGGGTGTTGCTCAGGATGTCCCGGCTCAGGTTGTGTCAGACAGTGCATTACTGCCCAGGTTAGACTATATAATATGGGTACATTCGAGTGCCGTTAAGGTTTATTCTCATTTAATGTGCCCGGGCAGCTCATTAGGCAATATTTTGTTTCTAGAGGGCAGGCATAGTGCTGCAATGATGGTCCGGAATTGCCAAACTTGTGGGCTTCGGGGCCAGGAGTGTGAGGACGGAAGTCTGGGAACACAAGCTAGACTTGGGATTCAGGGCGAGGGCACGGCATGTACCTCCTGAAGATCTGAAGCAATATCTCATGCATCTGAAGTCAGAGCGATGATCAGATGTTGGCTCAGCTTGGATTTTCTGTTCATGAAGGGAGCCGAAAATCGAGGCCGTGGAGGTTTTCCCACGTTTGGAGTGGTGGGATGCCCCCTCCTAGGAATCCTTCTGCGGGACAATTGAGACCTGTTGGACAGCTCCAGGACATCCCATATGGATGAGTCCAGACCAACGTTGAGGATGGATGCCTGGGAAGCCCGCCTCGCATTCCAATTGTCTCCTAGGGACAAGACAGTTTAGATATGATGGCTCTGCGGGAGCACCGGCGTGGCGGAGTTGAAATGGACTTTCCTGAGGATGGGTCTAATGTGTGTTTGTGTCCATGAGGGCCTTGGAATGGGGCGGTGGCACCGGGACCCTGAAGTATTCTCCTAAGCTTTTGACATAGCTCCCATGCACAAGTTTCCTTGTGGAGACGAGGTTCGTTCTGATGGGGGGTGGCTCAGGAAAACCCCAATGTTGGTATTGGAACCCAGGGTTTTAAGGAGACATGCCTGTAAACCAAAGCAATGGATCCGATTTTGGCCAGGGTCCTGTCTGGTTCAATCTTCTTCTCTGGGGACATATATCTAGGGTATGAGTGGAGGTAGATGCTCAGCTGGTGACAGACTGACCTTTTTGGCCCGGGTGACCTATACTATTGGGATGGCCTCAGGGACTTTGGAGGTTTCTCCTAATTTGTACGATTTTGGACAATGGAATGGGCAGAATTCCCATGGATTGGGTAGGCACAGCCCTAATGTGTGGCTCCAGGGTCCCCAGCCTGGAGGGTGTCTGGCCCAGGACTTTGAGGACAGAGGTCTGAAAACACAAACTCAGCTTATGTTTGGGGACGTAGGTATGGCAGGCCCGATCTACAAACCATGAGAAGACATCTTCAGGATATGAAGATAGTGCGAGTCTGAGGCGCTTGCTCAGGCTTTTGTCTCTGGATTTTGTATCAGCGATGGCCGTGGAATGTCGAGGCGGCCTCATTGGCCATGGACGAATCTTGCTCTCTGTGGATTTGGCCCGATCCCAATTGTTTTTCGTCAATCTGTTGGAATGGAGGACTCCTTTCAGGGTTGATACCTAAGGTGTCCCACCAAAAGGGGAATTCCAAAGCAGAGCCCTGGGGAAGAGTGAAGGGACAACCCGAAATTTGGTTAAAAATTGGGGCCTAGGGGCATGGCAAGCCCAATATGCTGTCTCTTCATCCAGCCACATAGAGGGCTTACCTGAGGACTGGGCTAAGGCTGAGGGTCAAAATGTGTGTTTTTCACCTATGAGGCCCGCGAGAAATTTGGGGCCTCATCGGACACACAGGTATCCACTACACTGAACATTATACAACAAGCCTACCACAAGGTTTCTTGCCATCGGGAAGGAGTTCTGATTTCTGCATCATTTTCAAACATGGGCAGTGATTGGAGATAAGGTCTAGGTTCTAAATCCTGAAAACCGAGGCTGGGAAGAGATAACGACCTAAGGCAATGGCTGGTCCGATGTGCTCAGTGAGCGGCCAGCCTGTATGGGTGAGCCAGGAGGTCCAGGCTCAGCCTCTGTGAGAAAGGGCATTATTGCCCAGGTCAGCCTATATATGTTGGGTACAGCCAAGTGGCGTGCAGGTTGATCTTCATTTGGGGTTCCTGGGTAGCGCCAGAGGGCAATGTTTTTCTTTTGGAGCGCAAGCAGAGTGCTGCATTGTAATTCTGGATTGCCAAACTGGAGGGCTTGTGGGCCATTAATCTGATGATGGAAGTCTGAAGACACAAGCTAGGCTTTGGTTTCTGGTGAGGACATGGCAGGCACAATCTAAAGACCTGAACCGAGATCTCGTGCATCTGAAGTCAGGGTGAGGATCAGACGATCACTCAGGTTGGACCTTATGTCCCTGAGGGCCCCTTCATGAAGGGGGGGGGATCACGAGGCCATGGGTGTTTTCTCACGATGGGAGTTGTGAGAAGCTCCCAACATCAAAGATTTTTCTGCAGGAAAATTGAGACCTGTTGGTTGGCTCCAGGACAACGATTCCGAGCAGGGTTCTAAGGATGGATGGCGGGGTAGGCCACCTCGCATTCCAATTGTCTCCTAGCAACAAGACAGGTTAGATCTGCTGGATCTCGCGGAGCAACCGAATACGCTGAGTTGAAATGGACTCTCCTGTGGATGGGACCTAATGTGTTTTTGTGTCTATGGATACCTTGGAATGACGCGGTGGCACTGGGGCCATGAAGGGTTCTACTAAACAGATGCTTTGACATCGCTCCCACGTGCAAGTTTCCCATGTGTAGATGAGATTTGTTCTGATGGGTGACTCAAGAAACAGCCATATGCTGGTATTGAAATCCAGTCCTCTAAGGAGAGATGCCTGGAAACCAAACAATGGAACCGTTTAGGGCCTAGGGGCCTATTCGTTCCTTTTTACCACTGGGGATATCAGTCTACAAGTTTGCGTGCAGGTAGGTTCTCAGTTGGGCTCAGATTGCTCCTGTTTGTCCTGGGAAGAAGCAACTATTGGGATGGCCTCAGGCACTTTGGAGGTTTATCCTATTAGTAGCGTTTTGGCCATTGGAATGGGCACACAGAATTCCCTTGGAGAGGGCATGTACAGTCCTCAGCTTGGCTCCAGGGGCCTAAGCCTGTAGGCTGTGTAGGCCAGGGTTGTTTGGACAGTTGTCTGAAAATACAAACTCGGTTTATGTTTCGGGTCATAGGTATGGCAGGACTGATCTACAGACCATGAGGGGAACTATTTGGGATATGAAAAAAGGGCGAGTGTGAGGCTCTTGCTCCAGTATTTATCTCTGGATATCGTGTCACTCATGGTCGTGAAATTTCCGGGTGACTTCATGGGAAATGGACGAGTCTTACTCCCTGGGTTTTGGCCCAGTCCAAAGAGTTTGGGTTCATTCTGTGGGATGGAAGAAGTCCATTTTTTTTGTTGTTGTTGTTGTTTTGTTTTGTTTTGTTTTTCAAACTCAGGGGTCCCACCAAATGAGGGATTCCAGAGTAGAGCCCTGGGTAGGGGCGTTTGGACAACCAGAAATCTGGTTAAAATTGGGGCCGAAGGACAGCTAGACTTGGGTTTCAGGGCGAGGGCACGGCATGTACCCCCTGAAGATCTGAAGCAATATCTCATGCATCTGAAGTCAGAGCGAGGATCAGACGTTGGCTCAGCTTGGATTTTCTGTTCATGACGGCCCCTTCATGAAGGGAGCCGAATCTCGAGGCCGTGGAGTTTTTCCCACGTTGGGAGTGGTGGGATGCCCCCTCCTAGGATTCCTTCTGCGGGACAATTGAGAACAGTTGGACAGCTCCAGGACATCCCATATGGATGAGTCCAGACCAACGTTCGAGGATGGATGTCTGGGAAACCCATCTCGCATTCCAATTGTCTCCTAGCGACAAGACAGTTTAGATCTGATGGCTCTGTTGGAGCAACCGGGGAGGCTGAGTTGAAATGGACTTTCCTGAGGATGAGTCTAATGTGTGTTTGTGTCCATGAGGGCCTTGGAATGGGGTGGTGGCACTGGGACCCTGAAGTATTCTCCTAAGCTTTTGACATAGCTCCCATGCACAAGTTTCCTTGTGGAGACGAGGTTTGTTCTGATGGGTGCCTCAGGAAAACCCCAATGTTGGTATTGGAATCCAGGGTTTTGAGGAGACATGCCTGTAATCCAAAGCAATGGATCCGATTTTGGCCTAGGGTCCTGTCTGGTTCAATATTCTTCTCTGGGGACATCCTTCTAGGTTATGAGTGGATTTAGATTCTCAGCTGGTGTCAGACTGCCCTTTTTTGTCCCGGGCGACCTATACTATTGGGATGGCCTCAGGGTCTTTGGAGTTTTCTCCTAATTTGTACGATTTTGGACAATGGAATGGGCAGAATTCCCATGGATTGGGTAGGCACAGTCCTAATGTGTGGCTCCAGGGGCCCCAGCCTGGAGGGTGTGTGGCCCAGGACTTTGAGGACAGAAGTCTGAAAACACAAACTCAGCTTATGTTTGGGGACGTAGGTATGGCAGGCCCGATCTACAAACCATGAGAAGACATCTTCAGGATATGAAGATAGTGCGAGTCTGAGGCGCTTGCTTAGGCTTTTGTCTCTGGATTTTGTATCAGTGATGGCCGTGGAATGTCGAGGAGGCGTCATGGGCCATGGACGAATCTTGCTCTCTGTGGATTTGGCCCGATCCCAATTGTTTTTTTTCGTCAATCTGTTGGATGGAGGACTCCTTTCAGGGTTGTTACCTCAGATGTCCCACCAAAAGAGGAATTCCAAATCAGAACCCTGGGGAAGAGTGAAGGGACAACCCGAACTATGGTTAAAAATTGGGGCCTAGGGGCATGGCAAGCCCAATATGCTGTCTCTTCATCCAGCCACTGAGATGCCTTACCTGAGGACTGGGCTCAGGCTGAGGGTCACAATGTGTGTTTGCTACCTATCTGGCCCGCGAGCAATGGCGGGGCCTCAAGGGACACACTGGTTTCCACTACACTGAACGTTGGACAACAATCCAACCACAAGTTTTCGTGCCAACGGGAAGGAGTTCTGATTTCTGCATCATTTTCAAACCTGGGCAGTGATTGGGGATAAGGTCTAGGTTCTGAAGCCTGAAAACTGAGGTTGGGAAGGGATAACGACCTAAGGCCATGGGGGGTCTGATGTTCTCATTTGTAGCCAGCTGTCTGGGTGGGCCTAGGCGGTCCAGGCTTAGGCTGTGTCAGAAAGGGCATTATTGCCCAGGTCATCCTATATATTTTGGTTATAGCCAAGTGTCGTGCACGTTGATCTTCATTTGGGGTTTCTAGGTAGCCCCAGAGGGCAATGTATTTCATCTGCAGGGCAGGTAGAGTGCTGCATTCTAGTTCTGGATTGCCAAACTGGAGGGTTGTGAGCCAGTAGTCTGTGGACAGAAGCCTGAGGACACAAGCTAGGCTTAGGTTTCTGGGTGAGGACATGGAAGGCACAATCTACAGACCTGAACTGAGATCTCGTGCATCTGAATTCACGGTGAGGATCAGACGATCACTCAGGTTGGACCTTATGTCCCTATTGGCCCCTTTATGAAGGGGGGGGGATCACGAAGCCATGGGGGTTCTCTCACGATGGGAGTTGTGAGAAGCTCCAAACTGCAAAGATTCCTCTGCAGGAAAAATGAGACCTGTTGGTTGGCTCCAGGCCAACGATTCCGAGCAGGGTTTTAAGGATGGATGGCAGGGTAGGCCACCTCGCATTCCAATTGTCTCCTAGCAACAAGACAAGTTAGATCTGCTGGATCTCACAGAGCAACCGAATACGCTCAGTTGAAATGGACTCTCCTTTGGATGGGTCCTAATGTGTTTTTGTGTCTATGGAGACCATGGAATGAAGCGGTGGCACTGGGGCCCTGAAGGGTTCTCCTAAAGAGAGGCTTTCACACAGCTCCCACGTGCAAGTTTCCCATGTGTAGATGAGATTTGTACTGATGTGTGAGTCAAGAAACAGCCATATGCTGGTATTGAAATCCAGGCCTCTGAGGAGTGATGCCTGGAAAACAAAGCAATGGATCCGATAGGTGCATAGGGGCCTGTTCGTTCCTTTTTACCTCTAGGAACATCAGTCTACGGGTCTGAGTGACGTAGGTTCTCGGATGGGCTCAGATTACTCCTGTTTGTCCTGGGAAGCCACCACTATTGGGATGGCATCAGGGACTTTGTAGGTTTATCCTATTAGTATGGTTGTGGCCATTGGAATGGGCACACAGAATTCCCTTGGATAGGGCAAGTACAGTCCTCAGTTTGGCTCCAGGGGCCTGAACCTGTAGGTTGTTTAGGCCAGGGCTGTTTGGACAGTTGTCTGAAAACAGAAACTCGGCTTATGTTTCGGGTCATAGGTATGGCAGGACTGATCTACAGACCTTGAGGAGAACTCTTCAGGATATGAAAAAAAGGGCGAGTGTGAGGCTCTTGCTCAAGTTTTTGTCTCTGGATATCGTGTCACTCATGGTCGTGAAATTGCCGGGTGACTTCATGGGAAATGGATGAGTCTTATTCTCTGGGGTTTGGCCTTGTCCAAAGAGTTTGAGGTCATTCTTTGGGATGGACGAAGTCCGTTTGTTTTATTGTTGTTGTTGTTTTGTTTTGTTTTGTCACCTCAGGTGTCCCACCTAATGAGTGATTCCAGAGTAAAGCCCTGGTGAGGGGTGACTGGACAACCAGAAATCTGGTTAAAAATTGGGGCCTAGGGACATGTCAAGCCCATTATGACATCTAATGTTCCAGCCACTGAGAGGACGTACTAGAGGACAGGACTCACGCTGAGTGTCACAATGCGTGTTTTATTCCCTCATCGCACTTAAGAATGGGCGGGGGCCTCAGGGTGAATGCTGGTTTCTCCTACACTGATCGTTGGACAACTTTCCAATCACAAGGCTTCTTGCCTTGGGTAAGGAGGAGTTCTGATTTCTGCATCACATTCAACCCTTGTCAGGGCTTGGAGTTAAGTTCTAAGATCTGAAGCCTGAAAAGTTAGGTTGGGAAGAGATAACGAGCTAAGACCATGGCGGGTGTGATGTTCTCAGTGTGCGGTCAGCTGTCTCGGTTTTGGTCAGGAGGTCCGGGCTCACTCTGTATCAGACAGTTTTATTAGTGGCCAGGTTAGACTATCTAATTTGGTACATTCGAGTGCCGTGTATGTCTATCCTCATTTGGGTTATGTGAGAAACTCCATAGGTCAAAATATTTCTTCTGGAAGACAGGCAGAATGCTTCATTTTGTGTCCCGAATTTCCAAATGTGAGGGCTTGGGGGCCAGGAGTGTGAGGACGGAAGTCTGAGAACACAAGCTAGTCATAGGTTTCAGGGCGAGGGAATGGAAAGCACACTCTGCAGAGCTGCATCGAGATCTCGTGCATCTGAATTCAGGGTGAAGATCAGACGTTGGCTTAGGTTGGTGTTCCTGTCCATGATTTCCCCTTCATAAATGGGGAGGGGACATCACAAAGCCATCTAGATTTTCCCAGGTTGGGAGTTGTGAGATGCTCCAAAACTCAAGGATTCCTTCTGCTGGACATTTGAGACCTGTTGGATGGCTCCAGGACATCCCATACGGAACGACACCAGAGCAGAGCTCTAAGGATGGATGGTTGGGCAGCCCGCCTCGCACTTCAATTGTCTCCTAGTCAATACAGGTTCAGTCTGCTCGCTCTGGGTCAAGCAACCAAGGGAGCTGAGTTGAAATGGAATTTCCTGCGGATGGGTTCTAATGTGGATTTCGGTCCATGGAGACCTTGTAATGGTGCAGTGGAACACAGGCCCTGAAGGATTCTCCTAACTGGAGGTTTTGAGACATCTTCAAAGGATAATTTTCCCATGTGGAGAAGAAATTTGTTCTGATTGCTGCCTCATGAAATCCCCATATGCTAATATTGGAAACCAGGCCTCTGAGGAGAGATACCTGTAACCGAAAGCAATGAATCTGATTCAGGCCTAGGGGCCTGTCTGATTCAATCTTCTTCTCTGGGGACATCCATCTACGCTGAGTAGAGGTAGATGCTCAGCTGGTTTCAGATGACCCTTGTTTGTCCTGGGCGGCCTACATTATTGGGATGTCCTTGGGGACTCTGGAGTTTTTTTCCTAATTTGTACGATTGTGGACAATGGAATGGGCAGAATTCCCGTGGTATGGACAGGCACAGTCCTGATGTGTGGCTCCAGGGGCCCCAGCCTGAAGAGTCTGTGGGCCAGGAATGTGGGGACAGAAGTCTGAAAACACAAACTCGGCTTAGGTTTGGGAAGTAGGTATGGCAGGCCCGATCTACAGACCGTGAGGAGAACTCTTCGGGATACGACAAAAGAGCGAGTGTGAGGCGCTTGCTCAGACTTTTGTCTCTGGATTTGTTGTCAACGATGGCTGTGGAATCTCGGAGGAGCTCATGGGCCATGGACGAGACTTCCTCTCTGTGAATTTGGTCCAATCCCAATTGTTTTGGGTCAATCTGAAGGATGGGAGGAGTCCTTTTAGTTTTGTTACCTCAGGTGTCCCACCAAAAGAGGGATTCCACAGCAGAGCTCTGGGGAGGGATGAATGGACAACCCGAAAAAATCCAATTGGGGTGAGGTTGAGAACCGAGCAGGTTGATCCTCATTTGGGGTTTATGGAGATCCCCATAGAGCAACGTTTTTTCTTCTTCTGGAGGGCCAGCATAGGGCTGCATTTTGGTTCCAGAATTCCAAGTCTTGAGGACATGTTTGCCAGGAGTGTGAGGAAGGAAGTCTGAAAACACAAGGTAGCACGAGGTTTGGGCCTACTGTGCAGAGGCTGAATCGAGATCTCCTGCATCTGAGGTCAGGGCGAGTATCAGATGTTGCCTCAAGCTGGAGTTTGTGCCCATGACGGCCCCTTCCTGAAGGGGGTGTGGGCGTCATGAGGCCAGGGAGATTTCCCTACGCTGGGAGTTGTGAGCTGCTCCAAACTTCAAAGTTTCCGTCTTCAGGACAGTCGAGTACTATTGGATGGTTCCAGGATGCCCCATACAGAAAGACTCGAGAGCAGGGGCCTAAGAATGGATGCCGAGAAACGCCAACTCACCTTCCCATTGCCTGGTCGAGACAAGGCACGCTCAATCTGCGGGCTCTTGGGTGAGCTACCCAGAAGGCTGAGTTTAAATGGACTTTCCTGAGGATGAGTCATAATGTGGGTTGGTGGCCATGGAGACCTTGGAATGTGGCAGTAGCTAAGGGACTCTGCAGGATCCTCCAACCCAAAGGGTTTGACACAACTCCGACAAGGAACCTTTCCATGTGGAGATGAGATGTGTTCTGTCTGGTGCCTCAGGATAGCCCCATATGCTGGTCTTCGAACCCAGGCCTCTGAGGAGTGATACCTGGACACCAAAGCCAAAGTTCATAATAGGGCCTAGGGGCCTGCCTGGTTCAATCTTCTATCTCTGCAGATATCAGTCTGTGTGTCTGCATGGAGGTAGTAGTTGCTCAGCTGGTGTCATAATGCCCCTGTTTCTCCAGTGCGGCTTGCGGTAGTGGGATGTCCTTGGGGACCTTGAGGTTTCTACTATTTTGTAGAGTTGTGGCCAATGGAACAGGCAGTTTCTTAGGAGAGAGCAGGCACAGTTCTGTGGTGTGGCTCCATAGACCCCAGCCTGGAGGCGGTGTGGGCCACGGCTGTGCAGACAGACATCCAAAAACCCAAACTCAGCTCAGGTTTGGGGCCGAGGTTATGGCAGGCCTGATCTACAGTCCGTGAGGGGAGCTCCTCTGGATATGAAAGAAGGGTGAGAGGGAGGCAGTCGCTCAGTCTTTTGTCTCTGGATATTTTGTCCACAATGGCCGTTTAATGTAGGAGTTGCCTCATGGGTCGTAGAAGTCTCCCTCTCTGGTAGTTTGTCCAGCCCCCAAGAGTTTGGGTTCATTCTGTGGGAAGGGAAGAGTCCTGTTTTCTGCTTCATGTGTCCCCCCAGTAGAGGGATTCTGGAGCATAGCAGTGGGTACTGACAACTGGAATACTCGCTCTCTGGTTAAGCCTGGGGGCCTATGGATATGACAAGCCCCATATGCAGGATCTTGGTCCAGCCACTGAGAGGCGTTACTTTAATACGGGACTCACGCTACAGGTCACAATGCATGTCTGTGCCCTAGGCGGCCCTCAAGCACTGGCGTGGCCTTTCCGACAATGCAGGTTTTCCCACATTGAACGTAGGACAACATGCCAACCACAAGGTTTCTGGCCATGGGGAAGGAGGAATTCTAATTTCTGCATCACGTTCACCCCTGGGCAGTGATTGGAGATAAGGTCTAGGTTCTGAAGCCTGAAAACCGAGGTTGGGAAGAGATGACGAACTACAGCCATAGCGGGTCCCTTGTGTCCAGGTTGGAGCCAGCTGTCTAGGTGTCGTTTGGGATGTCTTGTCTCAGGCTGTGCTGGACAGGGCTTTCGTATTCAGGGTAGGCTGTATAATTGCTTTACAGTCGAGTGGCATGCATTAGATAATCATTTGGGGTTTCTTATTAGCAGCATAGGGCAAAGTTTTTCTTCTGGAGGGCAGGCAGAGTGCTGCATTGTGGCTTCGGAATTCCCAAACTGGAGGGCTTGTGGGCCAGGAGGGTGAGGACGGAAATCTGAGAACACAAGCTAGGCTTCGGTTTTCGGGGAATGGACATGGCAGGCACACTCTGCAGAGCTGAATTGAGATCTCATGAGTCTGAAGTCAGGTCGAGGATCAGACTTTGGCTCAGGTTGGAGTTTCTGTCCATGTTGGCCCCTTCATGAAGGGGGGGGCATTATGAGGCCATGGGGGTTTTCCCACTATTAGAGTTGTGAGATGCTCCAAACTGCAAGGATTCCTTCTGTGGGACAATTAAGATTTGTTGGATGGCTCCAGGACGTCTCCTAAGGTATTTTTCCAGAACAGCGTTCTAAGTATGGATGCCTGGGCAGACAGCCTCAATTCCAATTGTCTCCTAGCAACAAGAAACGTTTGATCTGCTGGCTTGGGTTAGCATCAAAGGGGGGCTGAGTTGGAATGGACTTTCCTGAGGATGGTCTTAAATTAGTTGAAATGGACTTTCCTGAGGATGGTCTTAATGTTGGTTTGAGTCCATTGAGACCTTGGTGTGGGGCAGTGGCACCAGGGCCCTGAAGGATTCTCCTAACCAGAGGTGATAACAAAGCTCCAATGAGCAAGTTTTCCATGGGGAGACGAGATTTGTTCTTATTGGTGCCTCAGGAAACCACCATTTGCTGGTATTGGAAATGAGGCCTCTGAGGAGAGATGCCTGGAAACCAAAGCAATGGATCTGATTAAGGCCTAGGGGCCTGTCCGGTTCAATATTCTTCTCTGGGGACATCTTTTGTCTGAGTGGAGGTAGTTGCTCAGCTGGTTTGAGATCACACCTGTTTGTCCTGGGCGGCCTACACTATTGGGATGGCCTCGGTAACTTTGGAGGTTTTTCCTAATTTGCAAGGTTGTGGCCAATGGAATGGGAAGAATTCTCTTGAAAGGGAAGCACAGTCCTGAGGTGTGGCTCCAGGGACCCAAGTGTGGAGCGTGTGTGGTCCAGGGCTATTTGGACAAAAGTCTGAAAACACAAACTCCACTTAGGTTTGGGTCTGTAGGTATGGCCGGCCCGATATATAGACCGTGAGGAGAACTCTTCGGGATATGAACAAAGGGCGAAAGTGAGGTGCTTGCTCATGCTTATTTTTTTCTGGATATGTGTCACCGATTGCCATGGAATGTCCGGGTGTCCTCATGGGCCATCGATGAGGCTCCCTTTCTGGGGATTTGACCCAATCCCAAGAGTTTGGGGTCATTCTGTGGGAAGGGAGGAGGCCTTTCTTTTTTTTTTTTTTTTGTTTTGTTTTTTTTTTTTTTTTTTTTTTTTTTACCTCAGGTGGACCACCAAAAGAGGGATTCCACAGCAGAGTCCTGGGGAGGGTCGACTGGACAACCAGAACTCTGGTTAACATTGGGACCTAAGAACATGGCAAGCCCCATATGTGGGCTCTTGGTCCAGACACTGAGAGGCCTTCCTTGAGCATAGGGCTCACATTGAGTTTCACAATGTTTTTTTGTGCCCAAGGAGCCCCTCAAGTCAGGGCATGGCCTAATGTACCATGCTGGTTTCTCCTACACTGAACGTTGCACAATATGGCAACCACAAGTTTATTGGCCATGGGGAAGAAGGAGTTCTAATTTCTGCAACACTTTCACTCCTGGACTGTGATTGGATACAAGGTCTAGGTTCTGAAGCCTGAAAACTGAGGTTGGGAAGAGATGAAGACCTAAGGCCATGGTGTGTCTGATGTGCTCAGTGTTCGGCCAGCTGTTGAGTGTGGGTTGGGAGGTGCAGGCTCAGGCTGTGGCAGACAGGGAATTAGTGCCCAGGCTAGACTGTATCATTGGGGTGCAGTCGAGTTTCGTGCAGGTTGGTACTCATTTGTGGTTACTGGGTAGCCCCAGAGGTCAACGTTTTTCTTCTGGAAGGAAGACACAGTGCCACATAGTGGCTCCAGAATTCCCAAACTGGAAGGCTTGTGGGCCACGAGGGTGAGGAAAAAATTTTGAGAACACAAGCCAGACTTAGATTTCGAGGTGAGGGGACGGCAGGAACCCTCTGCAGAGATGATTCGAGATCCCGTGTACCTGAAGACAGAGCTAGGATCAGACGTTGGCTCAGGTTGGAGTTTCTGTCCATGACGGCCCCTTCATGAAGGGGAGGGTGTCACGAGGCCATGGAGGTTTTCCCATGATGGGAATTGTGAGATGCTCCTAACCGCAATGATTCCTTCCGTGGGACAGTCGAGACCTGCTGGATGGCTCCAGGACATCCCATAAGGAGCTATCCAGAGCAGGGTTCTAAGGATGGATACCTGGGCAGCCTGCCTCCCATTCCAGGTGTCTCATAGCGCCAAGGCAAGTTCGATCTGCTGGATCTAGGGGAGTAACCGAGGCGGGTGTGTTGAAATGGGTGAGTTGAGGATGGGTCATAATAATGTGCATTTGTGTCCATGGAGAGACCTTGGAATGGGGGTGCTTGATCCGGGGCCTTGAGGGATGTTCATAACCGGAGGTTTTGATGGAGCTCTAAAGAGTACGTTTCCTATGTAGAGAAGAGAATTGTTTTTTGATGAGTGCCTAAGGAATCTCCCATATGCTGGTATTGGAAACCAGGCCTCTGAGGAGAGATGCCTGGAAACAAAAGCAATGGATATGATTAGGGCCTAGGTGCCTGTCCGGTTCAATCTCTTTCCTGGGGATACGTGTCTATGGATCTGAGGGGAGGTAGTTGCTCGGCTTGTGTCAGATCGCCCCTGTTTGTCCTGGGCAGCCTATAATATTGGGAATGGCCTCGGGAATTTGGAGTTTCTCCTAATCTATAGGGTTGTGGCCAATGGAATGGGCAGAAATCCCCTGGAGAGGGCAGGCACAGTTCTGAGTTTGGCTCTAGGGGCCCAGCCTTGAGGGTGTGTGGGCCAGGCCTGTGGGGACAGAACTCTGAAAACACAAACTCCGCTTAGGATTGGGGACATAGGTATGGCACGCCCAATCTACAGACCGTGATAACACTTCGGGATATGAAAAAGGGTGAGTTTGAGGTGCTTGCTCAGGTTTTGTCTCTGGATTTGTGTCAACAATGTGGGTCGAATACTGGCGTGGCCTCATGGGTTGTGGACGGCTATCCTTCTCTGAGAATTTGACCCAATCCCAAGAGTTTAGGTACATTCTGTGGGATGGGAGGAGTCCTTTCTGTTTTTTATTTTATTTTATGTACCTCATGTGTGCCAATAAAAGAGGGATTCAGGAGCAGAGTCCTTGGGAGGGACAACTGGATAACCCCACCTCTGTTTATGTTTGGGGGCCTAGGGGCATGGCAAGTCCAATATGTGGGCTCTTGATTCAGACACTGAGAGGTCTTCCTTGAGGACAGGGCTCATGCTGAGGGTCACAATGCCTATTTGTGCCCAACAAGGCCCTCAAGCATGGGAAGGGCCTCATGGGCCACGCTAGATTCTCCTACACTGAACGTTGGAGAATATGCCAACCACAAGGTTTCCGGCCATGGCGAAGGAAGAGTTGTGATTTCTGCATCACGTTCACCCCTGGACAGTGATTGGAGTTTAGGTCTAGGTTCTGAAACCCGAAAACTGAGGTTGGGAAGAGATGAAGACCTAAGGACCTGATGGGTACAATGAGCTCAGTGTGTGGCTAGCTGTTGAGCGTAGGTCTGGAGGTGTGCGCTCATGCTGTGTCAGACAGGGCATTAGACAGGGTAGACTGTATATTTGGGGTGCAGTCGAGTGGCGTGCAGTTGATCCTCATTCGGGTTTCTAGGTAGCTCCATAAGGCAACGTTTTTTCTTCTGGAGGGCAGGCAGAGTGCCGCATTGTGGCCCCAGTAGTATTGCCAAACTGTAGGGCTTTTGGGCCAGGGGTGTGAGGACAGTAGTCTGAGAACACAAGCTAGGCTTAGTTTTTGGGGTGAGGGCACAGAAGGCACACTCTGCAGAGCTGAATCAAATTCTCATGCACCTGAAGCCAGGGCGAATATCAGACGTTTGCTTAGGTTGGAGTTTCTGTCCATGATGTCCCCTTTATAAAGTGGAGCGTCTCTAGAGGCCATGAAAATTTTCCCACAATGGGAGTTGTGAGATGCACCAGACTGCAAAGATTCCTTCTGTGGGACACTTGAGACCTGTTGGATGGCCCTAGGATGTCCCATATGGAACGACTCCAGAGTAGGGTTCTAAGGATGGATGCCTGGGCAGCCCGCCTCCCATTCTAGTTGTCTCCTAGCAACAAGGCAGGTTTGATCTGCAGGCCCTGGGGGAGAAACCAAGGGGTATGAGTTGACATGGACTCTACGGAGGATAGATCATAATGTGGGTTTAAGTCCATGGAGACCTTGGAATGGGGCGCTTGATCCGGGGCCCTGAAAGATTCTCCTAATCAGAGTTTTTTATAGAGCTCCAAAGAGTACATTTCCTATGTGGAGACGAGATTTTTCTATGAGTGCCTCAGTAATCCCCCATGTCCTGGTATTGGTAACCAGGCCTCTGAGGAGAGATGCCTGGAAACAAAAGCAATGGATCTGATTAGGGCCTAAGTGCCTGTCCAGTTCAATCTTATTCTATGGGGATATCTGTCTCTGGGTCTAAGTGGAGGTAGTTTCCTAACTTGTGAAAGATCATCCCTGTTTGTCCTGGGCAGCCAACACTATTGGGATGGCCTCGGGGAGTTTGGAGGTTGCTCCTAATCTATAGGGTTGTGGCCAAAGGAAATGGCAGAATTCCCCTGGAGAGGGAAGCCACAGTCCTCAGGTGTGGCTCCAGGTGCCCCAGCTTGGATCGTGTGTGGGCCAGGACTGTGGGGACAGAAGTCTGAAAACACAAACTCAGCTTAGGTTTGGGGATGTATGTATGAAGGCTCGATCTACAGACCATGAGAATTTTCCGGGCTATGAAAAAAGGGCGAGTATGTGCAGTTTGCTCAGGCTCTTGTCTCTGGATTTTATGCCTACGGTGGCCGTGGAATGTCGGGGTGTCCTCAAGGGCCATGGACAAGTCTTTCTCTGGTGATTTGGCCTGATCCCAAGTGGTTGGGATCATTCTGTGGATGGGAAGACTCCTTTCTGTATTTTTTTTTTTTTTTACCTCAGGTGTCCCACCAAAGAGGGATTCCAGAGCAGAGCCCTGAGTAGGGGTGACTAGACATCTCTAACTCTGGTTGAGATTGGGGGACTAGGGGCTTGGCAAGCCCCATATGTGGGCTGTTGTTCCAGTCACTAAGAGGCTTTACATGAGGATAGGGCTCACGCTGAGGGTCACAATGTGTGTTTGTGCAAATTGTAGCCCTGAGGGATAGGTGGGGCCTCATAGTCCATGCTGCATTCTCCTACAATGAACGTTGGACCACATGCCAACCACAAGGTTTCTTGCCATGGCGAAGGAGAAGTTCTGATTCTTGTATCACGTTCACTCCTGAGCAGTGAGTGGAGATAAGGTCTAGGTTCTGAAGGTGAAAACTGAGGTTGGGTAGAGATGATGGCCGAAAGCCATTGTGGGTTGATATGCTCAGTGTACGGCCAGCTGTCTGGGTGTTGGACTGGAGGTCTGCCTTCAGGCTGTGTCAGACAGGGCTTTAGTGCACAGGCTACATTGTATAATTGGGGTATGGACGAGTGGCATGCAGGTTGTTACTCATTTGGCGTTTCTGGTTAGCCCTATAGGGCAACATTTTTCTTCTGGAGGGCAGGCAGAGTGCTGCATTGTGTCTCCAGAATTGCCAAACTGGAGGTGTGTGGCCAGGATTGTGAAGACGGATTTTGAGAACACAAGTTAGGCTTAGGTTTCGGGGCGAGGGCACAGCAGGCACACTCTCAAGTGCTGAATCGAGATCTCGTGCTTCTCAATTCAGGGCGAGGATCAGACTTTGGCTTAGGATGGAGTTTCTGTCCATGATGGCCCATTTATAAAGGTGTGGGGCATCATGAGGAAATGGCGGTTTTCTCACAGTGGGATTGTGTGACGCTTCAAACCACAAGGATTCATTCTGCGAGACAGTCAAGACAGGTTGGTTGGATTCAAGACGTCCCATAAAGAAATTCTCCAGAGCAGGATGGATGCCTGGGCAGCCCACCTCGCATTCCAACTGTCTCCTAGTGACAAGGCAGGTTTGATCTGCTGGCTCTGGGTGAGCAGCCGAGGGGGCTGATTTGAAATGGACTCTCCAGAGGATGGATCATAATGTAAGTTTGTGTCCTTGGAGACCTTGGAATTGGGCCATGGTGCCAGCGCCCTGAAGGATCCTCCTAACCTGATGTATTGACACAGCTCCAAAGAGCAAGTTTCTCATGTGGAGATGAGATCTGTTCTGATTGTTTCCTTAGGAAACCACCATATTTTGATATTGGAAACCAGGCCTCTGAGGAGAGATACTTAGAAACCAAACAATGGATCAGAAGTTGGCTCTGGTTGGAGTTTCTGTCCATGATGGCCCCGTTATAAAGGGGAGCATGTCATGAGGCCATGTAGGTTTTCCCACGATAGGAGTTGTGAGATGCTCCAATCTGCAAGGATTCCTTCTGCGGGACAGTCAAGACCTGTTGGAAGGCTACCAGGACATCCCATATGGAACGGCACCAGAGCAGGATTCCAACAATGGATGCCTAGAGAGTCTGCTTTGCATTCCAGTTGTCTCCTATCGACTAGGCAGGTTTGATATTCTGGCTCTGGGGGAGTAATCAACGGGGCTGACTTGAAATGTACTCTCCTGCCGAATGGTCATAATGCGGGTTTGTGTCCATGGAGACCTTGGAATAGGGCGGTGGCTCCGGTTACCTGAAGGTTTCTCCTAACTGGAGGTTTTTACAGAGCTCCAAAGGATAAGTTTCCCATGTGGAGACAAGATTTGTTCTTATTGGTATCTCTGGAATCCCCCATATGCTGGTATTGGAAAACAGGCCTCTGAGGAGAGATGCTTAGAAACAGAAGCAATGGAACCCATTACGTTCTAGGGGCCTGTCCAGTTTAATACCTTTCTCTTGGGATATCTGTCTACGGGTGAGTTGAGGTCGTTGCTCAGCTTGTGTGAGATCACCCCTCTTTGTACTGGGCGGCCTACACTGTTGGAATGGCCTCTGGGACTTTGGAGGTTTCTCCTAATCTGTAGGGTTTTGGCCAATGGAATGGGAAGAATTTCCTTGGAGAGGGCAGGCACAGTCCTGAGGTGTGTCTCCAGGGGCCTCAGCCTGGAGGGTGTGTGGGACAGGGATGTCAGGATAGAAGTCTGAAAACACGGTTTGGGGACGTAGGTATGGCAGGCCCGATCTACAGACTATGAGGAGAATTTTTTTGGGCTATGACCTAAGGGTGAGGCTTATGTCTCTGGATTTTGTGTCAATAGTGGCCATGGAATGTCGGGCTGGCCTCTTGGGCCATGGAGGAGTCTTTCTCTCTGGGGATGGCCTGATCCCAAGTGATTGGGGACATTCTGTGGGTGGGAGGAATCCTTTCTGTGTTTACTTACCTCAAATGTCCCACCAAAGAGGGATTCCAGATCAGAGCCCTGAGTAGGGGTGACTAGATGTCTCTACCTCTGGTTAAGATTGGGTGACATGGGGCATGGCAGGCCCCATATGCGGGCTCATGGTCCAGCCACTGAGAGGCTTTACTTGAGGACAGGGCTCAAACTGAGGGTCCCAATGTGTGTTTGTGCCCACCGCAGCTCTTAAGCATGGGCAGGGCCTCAGGGACACTACACTACCCTCAGGGGCCCTACTACTACTACTGTAGGCCCTAGAGGGGTCCTACACTGAACTTTGGATAAGATGCCAACCACAAGATTCTGGCGAGTGGGAAGGAGGAGTTATGATTTCTGCAGCACGTTCACCCATGGGAAATGAGTAGAGATAAGGTCTAGGTTTCTGTAGCCTGAAAACCAGGTTGGAAAGAGATGGCAACCTAAGGCCATGGCGGTTCAGATGTTCTCAGTGTACGGCAAGCTGTCTGGGTGTCGGTTGGGAATTCAGGCCTCAGGTTGTGTCAGACAGGGCATTAGTGCACAGGCTAGACTATATAATTGGTGTACAGTTGAGTGGCATGCAGGTTTATCCTCATTTGAGGTTTCTGGGTAGACCCATAGGGCAACGTTTTTCTTCTAGAGGGCAGGCAGAGTGTAGCACTGTGTCATCGGAAATGCCAAAATGGAGGGCGTGTGGTCCAGGAGAGTGAGGACGGAAGTCTGAGAACACTAGCTATGCTTAGGTTTTGGGGTGAGGGCACAGCAGGTGCACTCTGAAGAGCTTAATCAAGATCTCGTGCATCTGAAGTCAAGGCGAAGATCAGCCATTGGGTCAGGGTGGAGTTTCTTTCCATGATCCGCCTTCATGAAGATGGGGGCATCATGTGACCTTGGAAGCTTTCCACGATATGAGTTGTGAGGTGGTCCATGCACAAGGACTCCTGTGGGACAGTCGAGACCTGTTGGATGGCTCAAGGATGTCCCATAAGGAACGACGCAAGAGCAGGATTCTAAGGATTCTAATGATCTCTAAGGAGAGAAGCCTGGAAACCAGAGCAATGGATCCCATAGGTGCCTATGGGCCTGTTCGTTCCTTTTTACCTCTGGGAACATCAGTCTACGGGATTGATGGCCGGTAGGTGCTCAGATGGGCCCAGATTGCCCCTGTTTGCCCTGGGAAGGCCCAAATATAGGGATGGCCTCAGGGACTTTGGAGGTTTATCCTATTAGTAGGGTTGTGGCCATTGGATTGGGCACATACAATTCCGTTGGAGAGGGCAAGCACAGTCTTCATGTTTGGCTCCAGGGGCCTGAGCCTGTAGGGTGTGTAGGCCAGGGCTGTTTGGACAGTTGTCTGAAAACACAAACTTGGCTTATGTTTCGGGTCATAGGTATGGCAGGACTGATCTACAGACCATGAGGAGAACTCTTCGGGATATGAAAAAAGTGGGAGTGTGAGGCTCTTGCTCAAGTTTTTGTCTCTGGATATCGTGTCACTCATGGTCGTGAAATTTCCGGGTGACTTCATGGTAAATGGACCAGTCTTTTTCTCTGCTGGTTTGGCCCCGTCCAAAGTGTTTGGAGTCATTCTGTGGGATGGAAGAAGTCCGTTGTTCTTGATTTGTTTTGTTTTTCAACCTCAGGTGTCCCACCAAATGAGGGATTCCAGAGTAGAGCCCTGGGCGGGGCGACTGGACAACCAGAAATCTGGTTAAAAATTGGGGCCTAGGGACATGTCAAGCCCATTATGACATCTAATGGTCCAGCCACTGAGAGGACGTACTAGAGGACAGGACTCACGCTGAGGGTCACAATGTGTGTTTATGCCCTCGTCGTACTCAAGAATGGGCGGGGCCTCAGGGTGAATGCTGGTTTCTCCTACACTGAACGTTGGACAACATGCCAACCACAAGGTTTCTTGCCATGGGTAAGGAAGAGTTCTGATTTCTGCATCACAGTCACCGCTGGGCAGTTATTGGAGATAAGGTCTAGGTTCTGAAGCCTGAAAACTGAGGTAGGGAAGAGATGATGACCTAAGGCCATGGTGGATCTGATGTGCTCAGTGTGCGGTCAGCTGTCTGGGTGTTGGTCACGAGGTCCGGGCTCAGGTTGTCAGACAGTGCATTAGTGCCCAGGTTAGACTATATATTTTGGGTGTATTCGAGTGCCGTGTAGGTTCTTATCTGAAGAACTCTTCAAGATATGAAGAATGAGCGAGTCTGAGGCGCGTGCTCAGGGATTTGTCTCTGGATTTTGTATCAGCGATGGCCGTGGAATGTTGGGGAGGCCTCATGGGCCATGGACGAATCATGCTCTCTGTGGATTTGTCCCGATCCCAATTGTTTTTCGTCAATCTGTGGGATGGGAGGACTCCTTTCAAGTTTGTAACCTCAGGTGTCCCACCATAAGAGGAATTCCAAAGCAGAGCCCTGTGGAAGAGTGTAGGGACAACCCGAACTATGGTTAAAAATTGGGGCCTAGGGGCATGGCAAGCCCAATATGCTGTCTCTCCATCCAGCCACTGAGAGGCCTTACCTGAGGACAGGGCTCAGGCTGAGGGTTACAATGTGAGTGTGTGACCAATGTGGCCTGCAAGCATGGGCGGGGCCTCATGGGCCACACTGGTTTCAAGTACACTGAACCTTGGACAACATGCCAACCACAAGGTTTCTTGCCATGGGGAAAGAGTTCTGATTTCTGCATCATTTTCAATCCCGGGCCGTAATTGGGGATAAGGTCTAGGTTCTGAAGCCTGAAAACCAAGGTTGAGAAGAGATGACGAACTAAGGCCATGGCGGGTCCGATGTGCTCAGTGTGCGGCCAGATGTCTGGGTGGGGCCAAGTCTTCCTGGCTCAGGCTGTGTGAGAAAGGGCATTAGTGCCCAGGTCAGCCTATATATTTGGGGTACAGCCGAATGGCGTGCAGGTTGATCCTCATTTGGGGTTTCTTGGTATCCCCAGAGGGCAATGATTTCTTCTGGAGGGCAGGCAGAGTGCTGCATTGTACTTCTGGATTGCCAAACTGGAGGGTTTGTGGTTCAGTAGTCTGAGGACGGAAGTCTGAGAACCCAAGCTAGGCCTAGGTTTCTGGGTGAGGATATGGCAGGCACAATCTACAGACCTGAATCGAGATCTCGTTCTTCTAAAGTCAGGGCGAGAATCAGACGATCGCTCAGGTTGGACATTCTGTCCCTGATGGCCCCTTCTTGAAGGGGTGGTGGATCGCGAGGCCATGGTGGTTTTCCGACGATGGGAGTTGTGAGAAGGTCCCAATTGCAAAGCTTCTTCTGCAGGACAATTGAGACCTGTTGTTTGGCTCCAGGACAATGATTCTGAGCAGGGTTCTAAGGATGGATGGCTGGGTAGCCCACCTCGCATTCCAATTGTCTCCAAGGAACAAGACAGGTCAGATCTGCTGGATCTGGTGGAGCAACCGAGGAGGCTGAGTTGAAATGGACTCTCCCGTGGATGTGTCCTAATATGATTTTGTGTCTATGGAGACCTTGGAATGAAGCGGTGGCACTGGGGCCCTGAAGGGTTCTCCTAAAGAGAGGCTTTCACACAGCTCCATCGTGCAAGTTTCCCATGTGTAGATGAGATTTGTTCTGATGGTGAGTCAAGAAACAGCCATATGCTGTTATTGAAATCCAGGCCTCTGAGGAGAGATGCCTCGAACACAAAGCAATGGATCCGATAGGTGCCTAGGGGCCTGTTCTTTCCTTATTACCTCTGGGGATATCAGTCTACGGGTCTGAGTGCAGGTAGGTGCTCAGATGGGCTCAGATTGCCCCTGTTTGTCCTGGGAAGCCACAACTATTGGGATGGCCTCAGGAGTTTTGGAGGTTTATCCTCTTAGTAGGGTTGTGGCCTTTGGAATGGGCACATACAATTCCCTTGGAGCGGGCCAGCACAGTCTTCAGGTGTGGCCTCAGGGGCCTGAGCCTGTAGGGTGTGTAGGCCAGAGCTGTTGGGACAGTTGTCTGAAAACACAAACTCGGCTCATGTTTCGGGTCATAGATATGGCAGGACTGATCTACAGACCATGAGGAGAACACTTTGGGATATGAAAAATGGGCGAGTGTGAGGGTCTTGCTCACGTTTTTGTCTCTAGATATTGCGTCACTCATGGTCGTGAAATTTCCGGGTGACTTCATGGGAAATGGACGAGTCTTACTCTCTGGGGGTTTGGCCCCGTCCAAGGAGTTTGGGGTCACTAGTGGGATGGAAGAAGTCCTTTTTAGTTGTTGTTGTTTGATTTGTTTTGTTTTGTTTTTCTACCTCAGGTGTCCCACCAAATGTGGGATTCCAGGGTAGAGCCCTGGGAAGTTGTGACTGGACAACTCGAAATCTGGTTAAAAATTGGGGCCTAGGGACATGTCAAGCCCATTATGACATCTAATGGTCCAGCCACTGAGAGGATTTTACTAGAGGTCAGGACTCACGCTGAGGGTCACAATGCGTGTTTTATGCCCTCGTCGCACTCACGAATGGGGCGGGGTCTCAGGCTTAATGCTGGTTTTCCCTACACTGAACGTAGGACAACATGGCAACCACAAGGTTTCTTGACTTGGGTAAGCAGGAGTTCTGATTTCTGCATCACAGTCATCCCTGGGCAGTGATTGTAGATAAGGTCTAGGTTATAAAGCCTGAAAACTGAGGTAGGGCAGAGATGATGACCTAAGGCCATGGCGGGTCTGATGTGCTCAGTGTGCGGTCAGCTGTCTGGGTGTTGGTCACGAGGTCCGGGCTCAGGCTGTCAGACAGTGCATTAGTGCCCAGGTTAGACTATATATTTTGGGTGCCTTCGAGTGACGTGTAGGTTCTTATCTGAAGAACTCTTCAGGATATGAAGAATGAGCGAGTCTGAAGCGCGTGCTCAGACTTTTGTCTCTGGATTTTGTTTCAGCGATGGCCGTGGAATGTCGAGGAGGCCCCATGGGCCATGGACGAATCTTGCTCTCTGTGGATTTGGCGCGATCCCAATTGTTTTTCTTCAATCTGTTGGATGGAGGACTCCTTTCAGGGTTGTTACATCAGGTGTCCCACCAAAAGAGGAATTCCAAAGCAGAGCCCTAGGGACGAATGAAGGGACAACCCGAACTATGGTTAAAAAATTGGTGCCTATGGGCATGAAAGCCCAATATGCTGTCTCTTCATCCAGCCACTGAGAGGCCTTACCTGAGGACTGGGCTAAGGCTGAGGGTCACAATGTGAGTTTGCCACCTATGTGGCCCCCGCGAGCAATGACGGGGCCTCATCGGACAAACAGGTTTCCACTACACTGAACGTTGGACAACAAGCCAACCACAAGGGTCTTGCCATTGGGAAGGAGTTCTGATTTCTGCATCATTTTCAAACCTGTGCAGTGTTTGGAGATAAGGTCTAGGATCTGAATCCTGAAAACCGAGGTTGGGAAGAGATAATGACCTAAGGCAATGGCTGGCCCTATGTGCTCAGTGAGCGGCAAACTGTCTGGGTGGGGCCAGGAGGTCCAGGCTCAGGCTGTGTCAGAAAGGGCATTATTGCCCAGGTCAGCCTATATATTTGGGGTACAGCCAAGTGGCGTGCAGGTTGATCTTCATTTGGGGTTTCTGGGTAGCCCCAGAGGGCAATGTTTTTCTTCTGGAGGGCAAGCAGAATGCTGCATTGTAATTCTGGATTGCCAAACTGGAGGGCTTGTGGGCCATTAGTCTGAGGACCGAAGTCTGAGGAAACAAGCTAGGCTTAGGTTTCTGGGTGAGGACATGGCAGGCACAATATACAGACCTGAATCGAGATCTCGTGCATCTGAAGTCAGGGTGAGGATCAGACTATTTCTCAGGTTGGACCTTATGCCCTGTTGGCCCCTTCATGAAGGGGGTGGGGGTATCACGAGGCCATGGGGGTTTCTCACGATGGGAGTTGTGAGAAGCTCCCAACTGCAAAGATTTTTCTGCAGGAAAATTGAGACCTGTTGTTTGGCTCCAGGCCAATGATTCTGAGCAGGGTTCTAAGGATGGATGGCGGGGTAGGCCACCTCGCATTCCAATTGTCTCTTAGCAACAAGACAAGTTAGATCTGCTGGAACTCGCGGGAGCAACCGAATATGCTGAGTTGAATTGGGCTCTCCCGTGGATGTGTCCTAATATGATTTTGTGTCTATGGAGACCTTGGAATGAAGCGGTGGCACTGGGGCCCTGAAGGGTTCTCCTAAAAAGAGGCTTTGACACACCTCCCACGTGCAAGTTTCCCATGTGTAGATGAGTTTTGTTCTGATGGGTGAGTCAAGAAACAGCCCTATTCTGGTACTGAAATCCAGGCCTCTGAGGAAGATGCCTGGAAACCAAAGCAATGGATCCGATTAGGGCCTAGGGGCCTGTTCATTCCTTTTTACATCTGGGGATATCAGTCTACGAGTCTGAGTGCAGGTAGGTTCTCAGATGGGCTCAGATTGCTCCTGTTTGTCCTGGGAAGCCACCACTATTGGGATGGCCTCAGGGAATTTGGAGTTTTATTCTATTAGTAGTGTTGTGGCCATTGGAATGGGCACACAGAATTCCCTTGGAGAGGGCAAGTACAGTCCTCAGGTTGGCTCCAGTGGCCTCAGCCTGTAGGGTGTGTAGGCCTAGGCTCTTTGGACAGTTTTCTGAAAACACAAACTCGGCTTATGTTTCGGGTCATAGGTATGGCAGGACTGATCTACAGACCTTGAGGAGAACTCTTCGGAATATGAAAAAAGGGCGAGTGTGAGGCTCTTGCTCAAGTTTTTATCTCTGGATATCGTGCCATTCATGGTCATGAAATATCCGGGTGACTTAATGGGAAATGGACGAGTCTTACTCTCTGGGGTTTGGCCCCGTCCAAAGAGTTTGGGGTCATTCTGTGGGATGGAAGAAGTCCGTTTTTTTTTTTTTTTTCTTGTTGTTGTTGTTGTTTTGTTTATCAAACCCCACCAAATGAGGGATTCCAGAGTAGAGCCCTGGGGAGGGGCGATTGGACAACCAGAAATCTGGTTTAAATTTGGGGCCTAGGGACATGTCAAGCCATTATGGCATCTAATGGTCTAGACACTGAGACGACGTACTTGAGGATAGGACTCACGCTAAGGGTCACAATGCGTGTTTATTCCTTCGTCGCATTCAAGAATCGGCAGGGCCTCAGGGTGATTGCAGGTTTCCCCTACACTGAACGTTGGACAACATGCCAACCATAAGGTTTCTTGCCATGGGTAAGGAAGAGTTCTGATTTCTGCATCATACTCACCCCTGGGCAGTGTTTGGAGATAAGGTCTAGGGACTGAAGCCTGAAAACTGAGGTAGGGAAGATATGATGATCTATGGCCACGGCGGGTCTTATGGGCTAGGGTGCGGTCAGCTGTCTGGGTGTTGCTCAGGAGGTCGCGGCTCAGGGTGTGTCAGACAGTGCATTACTGCCCAGGTTAGACTATATAATTTGTGTACATTCGAGTGCCATGTAGGTTTATTCCCATTTAAAATGTGCCCGGGCAGCTCATTGGGCAATATTTTGTTTCTCGAGGGCAGGGAGAGTGCTGCAATGATGGTCCGGAATTGCCAAACTTGTGTGCTTCCGGGCCAGGAGTGTGAGGGCGGAAGTCTGAGAATTCAAGCTAGACTTGGGATACAGGGCGAGGGCACGGCATGTACCTCCTGAAGATATGAAGCAATATCTCATGCATCTGAAGTAGAGCGAGGATCAGACATTGGCTCAGCTTGGATTTTCTGTTCATGACGGCCCCTTCATGAAGGGAGCCGAATCTCGAGGCCGTGGAGGTTTTCCCACGTTTGGAGTGGTGGGATGCCCCCTCCTAGGATTCCTTCTGCGGGACCATTGAGACCTGTTGTACAGCTCCAGGACATCCCATATGGATGAGTGAGACCAACGTTCGAGGATGGATGCCTGGGAAGCCCGCCTCGCATTCCAATTGTCTCCTAGCGACAAGACAGTTTAGATCTGATGGCTCTGCGGGAGCAACCGGGGTGGCTGAGTTGAAATGGACTTTCCTGAGGATGGGTCTAATGTGTGTTTGTGTCCATGAGGGCCTTTAAATGGGGCGGTGGCACCGGGACCCTGAAGTATTCTCCTAAGCTTTTGACATAGCTCCCATGCACAAGTTTCCTTGTTTAGACGAGGTTTGTTCTGATGGGTGCCTCAGGAAAACCCCAATGCTGGTATTGGAATCCAGGGTTTTGAGGATTCATGCCTGTAAACCAAAGCAATGGATCCGATTTTGGCCTAGGGTCCTGTCTGGTTCAATCTTCTTCTCTGGGGACATCCATCTAGGGTATGAGTGGAGGTAGATGCTCATCTGGTGACAGACTGCCCTTTTTTGTCCCGGGCGACCTATACTATTGGGATGGCCTCAGAGACTTTGGAGGGTTCTCCTAATTTGTACGATTTTGGACAGTGGAATGGGCAGAATTCCCATGGATTGGGTAGGCACAGTCCTAATGTGTGGCTCCAGGGTCCCCAGCCTGGATGGGTGTGTGGCCCAGGACTTTGAGGACAGAAGTCTGAAAACACAAACTCAGCTTATGTTTGCAGACGTAGGTATGGCAGGCCCGATCTACAAACCATGAGAAGACATCTTCAGGATATGAAGATAGTGCGAGTCTGAGGTGCTTGATCAGGCTTTTGTCTCTGGAGTTTGTTTTTCAGCGATGGCCGTGGAATGTCGAGGAGGCCTCATGGGTCATGGACGAATCTTGCTCTCTGTGGATTTGACCCAATCCCAATTGTTTTTCGTCAATCTGTTGGATGGAGTACTCCTTTCAGGGTTGTTACCTCAGGTGTCCCACCAATAGAGGAGTTCCAAAGCAGAGCCCTGGGGAAGAGTGAATGGACAACCCGAACTATTGTTAAAAATTGGGGCGTATGGGCATGGCAAGCCCAATATGCTGTCTCTTCATCCAGCCACTGAGAGGCCTTACCTGAGGACTGGGCTAAGGCTGAGGGTCACAATGTGTGTTTGCCACCTATGTGGCCCGCGAGCAATGGCCGGGCCTCATTGGACAAACTGGTATCCACTACACTGAAAATTATACAACAAGCCTACCACAAGGTTTCTTGCCATCGGGAAAGAGTTCTGATCTGCATCATTTTCAAACATGGGCAGTGATTGGAGATAATGTCTATGTTCTAAATCCTGAAAACCGAGGCTGGGAAGAGATAACGATCTAAGGCAATGGCTGGTCCGATGGGCTCAGTGAGCGGCCAGCTGTATGGGTGGGGCCAGGAGGTCCAGGCTCAGGCTCTGTCAGAAAGGGCATTATTGCCCAGGTCAGCCTATATATTTGGGGGTACAGCCAAGTGGCGTGCAGGTTGATCTTCATTTGGGGTTTCTGGGTAGCCCCAGAAGGCAATGTTTTTCTTCTGGAGGGCAGGCAGAGTGCTGCATTATAATTCTGGATTGCCAAACTGGAGGGCTTGTGGGCAATTAGTCTGATGATGGAAGTCTGAGGACACAAGCTAGGCTTAGGTTTCTGGGTGAGGACATGGCAGGCACAATCTACAGATCTGAACCGAGATCTCGTGCATCTGAAGTCAGGGTGAGGATCAGACGATCGCTCAGGTTGGACCTTATGTCCCTGAGGGCCACTTCATGAAGGGGGGGGGGGATCACGAGGCCATGGGGGTTTTCTCACGATGGGAGTTCTGAGAAGCACCCAACTGCAAAGATTCTTCTGCAGGACAATTGAGACCTGTTGGTTGGCTTCAGGACAACGATTCTGAGCAGGGTTCTAAGGATGGATGGCTGGGTAGCCCACCTCGCATTCCAATTGTCTCCGAGCAAAAAGACAAGTTAGATCTGCTGGATCTGGGGGAGCAACCGAGGAGGCTGAGTTGAAATGGACTCTCCTGTGATGGGTCCTAATGTGTTTTTGTGTCTATGGAGACCTTGGAATGACGCGGTGGCACTGGGGCCATGAAGGGTTCTTCTAAACAGAGGCTTTGACATCATTCCCACGTGCAAGTTTCCCATGTGTAGATGAGATTTGTTCTGGTGGGTGAGTCAAGAAACAGCCATATGCTGGTACTGAAATCCAGGCCTCTGAGGAGAGATGCCTGGAAACCAAAGCAATGGATCCGATTAGGGCCTAGGGGCCTGTTCGTTCCTTTTTACCTCTGGGGATATCAGTCTACAAGTCTGAGTGGAGGTAGGTTCTCAGATGGGCTCAGATTGCTCCTGTTTGTCCTGGGAAGCCACCACTATTGGGATGGCCTCAGGGACTTTGGAGTTTTTATCCTTTTAGTAGCGTTGTGGCCATTGGAATGGGCACACAGAATTCCCTTGGAGAGGGCAAGTACAGTCCTCAGCTTGGCTCCAGGGGCCTAAGCCTGTAGGCTGTGTAGGCCAGGGCTGTTTGCACAGTTGTCTGAAAACAGAAACTCGGCTTATGTTTCGGGTCATAGGTATGGCAGGACTGATCTACAGACCATGAGGAGAACTCTTCGGGATATGAAAAAAAAAGGGCGAGTGTGAGGCTCTTGCTCAAGTTTTTACCTCTGGATATCATGCCATTCATGGTCATGAAATTTCCGGGTGACGTCATGGGAAATGGACGAGTCTTACTCCCTGGGGGTTTGGCACAATGCAAAGAGTTTGGGGTCATTCTGTGGGATGGAATAAGTCCGTTTTTTTGTTGTTTGTTGTTTTGTTTTGTTTTGTTTTGTTTTTCAACCTCCGGGGTCCCACCAAATGAGTGATTCCAAAGTAGAGCCCTGGGGAGCGGCGATTAGACAACCAGAAATCTGGTTAAAATTGGGTCCCAGGGACATCTAGACTTGGGTTTCAGGGCGAGGGCACGGCATGTACCTCCTGAAGATATGAAGCAATATCTCATGCATCTGAAGTCAGAGCGAGGATCAGACGGTGGCTCAGCTTGGATTTTCTGTTCATGACGGCCCCTTCATAAACGGACCCGAATCTCGAGGCCGTGGAGGTTTTCCCACGTTGGGAGTGGTTGGATGCCCCCTCCTAGGATTCCTTCTGCGGGACAATTGAGACCTGTTGGACAGCTCCCCTAAATCCCATATGGATGAGTCCAGACCAACGTTCGAGGATGGATGCCTGGGAAGCCCACCTCGCATTCCAATTGTCTACTAGCGACAAGACAGTTTAGATCTGAGGGCTCTGCGGGAGCAACCGGGGTGGCTGAGTTGAAATGGACTTTCCTGAGGATGGGTCTAATGTGTGTTTGTGTTCACGAGGGCCTTGGAATGGGGCGGTGGCACCGGGACCCTGAAGTATTCTCCTAAGCTTTTGACACAGCTCCCATGCACAAGTTTCCTTGTGGAGACGAGTTTGGTTCTGATGGGTGCCTCAGGAAAACCCCAATGCTGGTATTGGAATCCAGGGTTTTGAGGAGACATGCCTGTAAACCAAAGCAATGGATCCGATTTTGGCCTAGGGTCCTGTCTGGTTCAATCTTCTTCTCTGGGGACATCCATCTAGGGTATGAGTGGAGGTAGATGCTCAGCTGGTGTCAGACTGACCTTTTTTGTCCCGGGCGACCTATACTATTGGGATGGCCTCAGGGACTTTGGAGGGTTCTCCTAATTTGTACGATTTTGGACAATGGAATGGGCAGAATTCCCATGGATTGGGTAGGCACAGTCCTAATGTGTGGCTCCAGGGTCCCCAGCCTGGATGGTGTGTGGCCCAGGACTTTGAGGACAGAAGTCTGAAAACACAAACTCAGCTTATGTTTGGGGACGTAGGTATGGCAGGCCCGATCTACAAACCATGAGAAGACATCTTCAGGATATGAAGAAAGTGCGAGTCTGAGGCGCTTGCTCAGACTTTTGTCCCTGGATTTTGTTTCAGCGATGGCCGTGGAATGTCGAGGAGGCCTCATGGGCCAAGGACGAATCTTCTTCTCTGTGGATTTGGCCTGATCCCAATTGTTTTTCTTCAATCTGTTGGATGGAGGACTCCTTTCAGGGTTGTTACATCAGGTGTCCCACCAAAAGAGGAATTCCAAAGCAGAGCCCTGGGGAAGAATGAAGGAACGACCCGAACTATGATTAAAAATTGGGGCGTATGGGAATGGCAAGCCCAATATGCTGTCTCTTCATCCAGACACTGAGAGGTCTTACCTGAGGACTGGGCTATGGCTGTGGGTCACAATGTGAGTTTGCCACCTATGTGGCCCACGAGCAATGGCGGGGCTTCATCGGGCAAACAGGTTTCCACTACACTGAACGTTGGACAACAAGGCAACCACAAGATTCTTGCCATTGGGAAGGAGTTCTGATTTCTGCATCATTTTCAAACCTGTGCAGTGATTGGAGATTAGGTCTAGGATCTGAATCCTGAAAACCGAGGTTGGGAAGAGATAACGACCTAAGGCAATGGCTGGTCCTATGTGCTCAGTGAGCGGCAAGCTGTCTGGGTGGGGCCAGGAGTTCCAGGCTCAGGCTGTGTCAGAAAGGGCATTATTGCCCAGGTCAGCCTATATATTTGGGGTACAGCCAAGCCAAGTGGCGTGCAGGTTGATCTTCATTTGGGGTTTCTGGGTAGCCCCAGAGGGCAATGTTTTTCTTCTGGAGGGCAAGCAGAGTGCTGCATTGTAATTCTGGATTGCCAAACTGGAGGGCTTGTGGGCCATTAGTCTGAGGACGGAAGTCTGAGGACACAAGCTAGGCTTAGGTTACTGGGTGAGGACATGGCAGGCACAATATACAGACCTGAATCGAGATCTCGTGCATCTGTAGTCAGGGTGAGGATCAGACTATTTCTCAGGTTGGACCTTATGTCCCTGATGGCCCCTTCATGAAGGGGGGGGTATCACGAGGCCATGGGGGTTTCTCACGATGGGAGTTGTGAGAAGCTCCCAACTGCAAAGAATCTTCTGCAGGAAAATTGAGACCTGTTGTTTGGCTCCAGGCCAATGATTCTGAGCAGGGTTCTAAGGATGGATGGCGGGGTAGGCCACCTCGCATTCCAATTGTCTCTTAGCAACAACACAAGTTAGATCTGCTGGATCTCGCAGAGCAACCGAATATGCTGAGTTGAATTGGACTCTTCCGTGCATGTGTCCTAATATGATTTTGTGTCTATGGAAGCCTTGTAATGGGGCAGTGGCACACAGGCCCTGAAGGATTCTCCTAAGTGGAGGTTTTGAGACATCTTCAAAGGATAATTTTCCTATGTGGAGAAGAGATTTGTTCTGATTGCTGCCTCATGATTTCCCCATATGCTAATATTGGAAACCAGGCCTCTGAGGAGAAATACCTGTAACCGAAAGCAATGAATCTGATTCAGGCCTAGGGGCCTGTCTGATTCAATCTTCTTCTCTGGGGACATCCATCTACGCTGAGTAGAGGTAGATGCTCAGCTGGTTTCAGATGACCCTTGTTTGTCCTGGGCGGCCTACATTATTGGGATGTCCTTGGGAACTCTGGAGGTTTTTCCTAATTTGTACGATTGTGGAAAATGGAATGGGCATAATTCCCGTGGTATGGACAGGCACAGTCCTGATGTGTGGCTCCAGAGGCCCCAGCCTGAAGGGTCTGTGGGCCAGGAATGTGGGGACAGAAGTCTGAAAACACAAACTCGGCTTAGGTGTGGGAAGTAGGTATGGCAGGCCCGATCCACAGACCGTGAGGAGAACTCTTTGGGATACGACAAAAGAGCGAGTGTGAGGCGCTTGCTCAGACTTTTGTCTCTGGATTTGTTGTCAACGATGGCTGTGGAATCTCGGGGAGGCCTCATGGGCCATGGACGAGACTTCCTCTCTGTGAATTTGGTCCAATCCCAATTGTTTTGGGTCAATCTGAAGGATGGGAGGAGTCCTTTTAGTTTTGTTACCTCAGGTGTCCCACCAAAAGAGGGATTCCAAAGCAGAGCTCTGGGGAGGGATGAATGGACAACCCGAACAATCCAATTGGGGTGAGGTCGAGAACCGAGCAGGTTGATCCTCATTTGGGGTTTATGGAGATCCCCATAGAGCAACGTTTTTCTACTGGAGGGCCAGCATAGGGCTGCATTTTGGTTCCAGAATTCCAAGTCTTGAGGACATGTTTGCCAGGAGTGTGAGGAAGGAAGTCTGAAAACACAAGGTAGCACGAGGATTGGGCCCACTGTGTAGAGGCTGAATCGAGATCTGCTGCATCTGAGGTCAGGGCGAGTATCAGATGTTGCCTCAAGCTGGAGTTTGTGTCCATGACGGCCCCTTCCTGAAGGGGGTGGGGGCGTCATGAGGCCAGGGAGGTTTCCCTACGCTGGGAGTTGTGAGCTGCTCCAAACTTCAAAGTTTCCTTCTTCAGGACAGTCGAGTACTATTGGATGGTTCCAGGATGCCCCATACAGAAAGACTCGAGAGCAGGGGCCTAAGCATGGATGCCGAGAAACGTCAACTCACCTTCCCATTGCCTGGTCGAGACAAGGCACGCTCAATCTGCGGGCTCTTGGGTGAGCTACCCAGAAGGCTGAGTTTAAATGGACTTTCCTGAGGATGAGTCATAATGTGGGTTGGTGGCCATGGAGACCTTGGAATGTGGCAGTAGCTAAGGGACTCTGCAGGATTCTCCAACCCGAAGGGTTTGACACAACTCCAACAAGGAAGCTTTCCATGCGGAGATGAGAGGTGTTCTGTCTGGTGCCTCAGGATAGCCCCATATGCTGGTCTTAGAACCCAGGCCTCTGAGGAGTGATACCTGGACACCAAATCAAGAGTTCATAATAGGGCCTAGGGGCCTGTCTGGTTCAATCTTCTGTCTCTGCGGATATCAGTCTGTGTGTCTGCATGGAGGTAGTAGTTGCTCAGCTGGTGTCATAATGCCCCTGTTTGTCCAGTGCGGCTTGCGGTAGTGGGATGTCCTTGGGGACCTTGAGGTTTCTACTATTTTATAGAGTTGTGGCCAATGGAACGGGCAGTTTCTTAGGAGAGAGCAGGCACAGATCTGTGGTATGGCTCCAGAGACCCCAGCCTGGAGGCGGTGTGGGCCACGGCTGTGCAGACAGACATCCAAAAACCCAAACTCAGCTCAGGTTTGGGGCCGAGGTTATGGCAGGCCTGATCTACAGTCCGTGAGGGGAGCTCCTCTGGATATGAACGAAGGGTGAGAGGGAGGCAGTCGCTCAGTCTTTTGTCTCTGGATATTGTGTCCACAATGGCCGTTTAATGTAGGAGTTGCCTCATGGGTCGTAGAAGTCTCCCTCTCTGGTAGTTTGTCCAGCCCCCAAGAGTTTGGGTTCATTCTGTGGGAAGGGAAGAGTCCTGTTTTCTGCTTCATGTGTCCCCCCAGTAGAGGGATTCTGGAGCATAGCAGTGGGTACTGACAACTGGAATACTCACTCTCTGGTCAAGCCTGGGGGTCTATGGATATGACAAGCCCCATATGCAGGATCTTGGTCCAGCCACTGAGAGGCGTTACTTTAATACGGGACTCACGCTACAGGTCACAATGCATGTCTGTGCCCTAGGCGGCCCTCAAGCACTGGCGTGGCCTTTCCGACAAAGCAGGTTTTCCCACATTGAACGTTGGACAACATGCCAACCACAAGGTTTCTGGCCATGGGGAAGGAGGAATTCTAATTTCTGCATAACATTCACCCCTGGGCAGTGATTGGAGATAAGGTATAGGTTCTGAAGCCTGAATACTGAGGTTGGGAAGAGATGACGAACTACAGCCTTAGCGGGTCCCTTGTGTCCAGGTTGGAGCCAGCTGTCTAGGTGTCGTTTGGGATGTCTTGTCTCAGGCTGTGCCAGACAGGGCATTAGTATTCAGGGTAGGCTGTATAATTGCTTTACAGTCGAGTGGCATGCATTAGATAATCATTTGGGGTTTCTTATTAGCAGCATAGGGCAAAGTTTTTCTTCTGCAGGGCAGGCAGAGTGCTGCATTGTGGCTTCGGAATTCCCAAACTGGAGGGCTTGTGGGCCAGGAGAGTGAGGACAGAAGTCTGAGAACACAAGCTAGGCTTAGGTTTCGGGGAATGGACATGGCAGGCACACTCTGCAGAGCTGAATTGAGATCTCATGAGTCTGAAGTCAGGTCGAGGATCAGACTTTGGCTCAGGTTGGAGTTTCTGTCCATGTTGGCCCCTTCATGAAGGGGGGGGCATTATGAGGCCATGGGGTTTTTCCCACTATTAGAGTTGTGAGATGCTCCAAACCGCAAGGATTCCATCTGTGGGACAATTAAGATTTGTTGGATGGCTCCAGGACGTCTCCTAAGGTATTTTTCCAGAACAGGGTTCTAAGTATGGATGCCTGGGCAGACAGCCTCAATTCCAATTGTCTCCTAGCAACAAGAAACATTTCATCTGCTGGCTTGGGGTAGCATCAGAGGGGGCTGAGTTGGAATGGACTTTCCTGAGGATGGTCTTAAATGAGTTAAAATGGACTTTCCTGAGGATGGTCTTAATGTTGGTTTGAGTCCATTGAGACCTTGGTATGGGGCAGTGGCACCAGGGCCCTGAAGGATTCTCCTAACCAGAGGTTATAACAAAGCTCCAATGAGCAAAGTTTTCCATGGGGAGACGAGATTTGTTCTTATTGGTGCCTCAGGAAACCACCATTTGCTGGTATTGGAAATGAGGCCTCTGAGGAGAGATGCCTGGAAACCAAAGCAATGGATCTGATTAGGGCCTAGGGGCCTGTCCGGTTCAATATTCTTCTCTGGGGACATCTTTTGTCTGAGTGGAGGTAGTTGCTCAGCTGGTTTGAGATCACACCTGTTTGTCCTGGGCGGCCTACACTATTGGGATGGCCTCGGTAACTTTGGAGGTTTTTCCTAATTTGCAAGGTTGTGGCCAATGGAATGGGAAGAATTCTCTTGAAAGGGAAGCACAGTCCTGAGGTGTGGCTCCAGCGACCCAAGTGTGGAGCGTGTGTGGTCCAGGGCTATTTGGACAAAAGTCTGAAAACACAAACTCCACTTAGGTTTGGGCCTGTAGGTATGGCCGGCCCCATATATAGACCGTGAGGAGAAATCTTCGGGATATGAACAAAGGTTGGAAGGCTTGTGGGCCAGGAGTGTGAGGAAAAAATTCTGAGAACACAAGCCAGACTTAGATTTCGGGGTGAGGGGACGGCAGGAACCGTCTGCAGACATGATTCGAGATCCCATGTACCTGAAGACAGAGCTAGGATGAGACGTTGGCTCAGGTTGGAGTTTCTGTCCATGACGGCCCCTTCATGAAGGGGAGGGTGTCACGAGGCCATGGAGGTTTTCCCACGATGGGAATTGTGAGATGCACCAAACCGCAATGATTCCTTCCGTGGGACAGTCGAGACCTGCTGGATGGCTCCAGGACATCCCATAAGGAAGTTATCCAGAGCAGGGTTCTAAGGATGGATGCCTGGGCAGCCTGCCTCCCATTCCAGGTGTCTCATAGCGCCAAGGGAAGTTCGATCTGCTGGATCTAGGGGAGTAACCAAGGCGGGTGTGTTGAAATGGGTGAGTTGAGGATGGGTCATAATGTGCATTTGTGTCCATGGAGAACTTGGAATGGGGTGCTTGATCCGGGGCCTTGAGGGATGTTCATAACCGGAGGTTTTGATGGAGCTCTAAAGAGTACGTTTCCTATGTAGAGAAGAGAATTGTTTTGATGAGTGCCTAAGGAATCTCCCATATGCTGGTATTGGAAACCAGGCCTCTGAGGAGAGATGCCTGGAAACAAAAGCAATGGATATGATTAGGGCCTAGGTGCCTGTCTGGTTCAATCTCTTTCCTGGGGATACGTGTCTATGGATCTGAGGGGAGGTAGTTGCTCGCCTTGTGTCAGATCGCCCCTTTTTGTCCTGGACAGCCTATAATATTGGGAATGGCCTCGGGACTTTGGAGTTTCTCCTAATGTATAGGGTTGTGGCCAATGGAATGGGCAGAAATCCCCTGGAGAGGGCAGACACAGTTCTGAGTTTGGCTCTAGGGGCCAAGCCTTCAGGGTGTGTGGGCCAGGCCTGTGGGGACAGAAGTCTGAAAACACAAACTCCGGTTAGGATCGGGGACATAGGTATGGCACGCCCAATCTACAGACCGTGATAACACTTCGGGACATGAAAAAGGGTGAGTTTGAGGTGCTTGCTCAGGTTTTGTCTCTGGATTTGGGTCAACAATGTGGGTCGAATGCTGGCGTGGCCTCATGGGTTGTGGACGGCTTTCCTTCTCTGAGGATTTGACCCAATCCCAAGAGTTTGGGTACATTCTGTGGGATGGGAGGAGTCCTTTCTGTTTTTTATTTTATTTTATGTACCTCATGTGTGCCAATAAAAGAGGGATTCCAGAGCAGAGTCCTTGGTAGGGACAACTGGATAACCCCACCTCTGTTAAAGTTTGGGGGCCTAGGGGCATGGCAAGTCCAATATGTGGGCTCTTCATTCAGACACTGAGAGGTCTACCTTGAGGACAGGGCTCATGCTGAGGGTCACAATGCCTATTTGTGCCCAACAAGGCCCTCAAGCATGGGAAGGGCCTCATGGGCCATGCTGGATTCTCCTACACTGAACGTTGGAGAATATGCCAACCACAAGGTTTCCGGCCATGGCGAAGGAAGAGTTGTGATTTCTGCATCACGTTCACCCCTGGACAGTGATTGGAGTTTAGGTCTAGGTTCTGAAACCCGAAAACCGAGGTTGGGAAGAGATGAAGACCTAAGGACCTGATGGGTACAATGAGCTCAGTGTGTGGCTAGCTGTTGAGCGTAGGTTGGAGGTGTGGGCTCATGCTGTGTGTCAGACAGGGCATTAGAGACAGGGTAGACTGTATATTTGGGGTACAGTCGAGTGGCGTTCAGTTGATCCTCATTCGGGTTTCTAGGTAGCTCCATAAGGCAACGTTTTTCTTCTGGAGGGCAGGCAGAGTGCTGCATTGTGGCCCCAGTATTGCCAAACTGTAGGGCTTTTGGGCCAGGGGTGTGAGGACGGTAGTCTGAGAACACAAGCTAGGCTTAGTTTTTTTGGGGTGAGGGCACAGAAGGCACACTCTGCAGAGCTGAATCAAGATCTCATGCCCCTGAAGCCAGGGCGAATATCAGACGTTTGCTCAGGTTGGAGTTTCTGTCCATGATGGCCCCTTTATAAAGTGGAGCGTCTCAAGAGGCCATGAAGATTTTCCCACAATGGGAGTTGTGAGATGCACCAGACTGCAAAGATTCCTTCTGTGGGACACTTGAGACCTGTTGGATGGCTCTAGGATGTCCCATATGGAACGACTCCAGAGTAGGTTTCTAAGGATGGATGCCTGGGCAGCCCGCCTCCCATTCTAGTTGTGTCCTAGCAACAAGGCAGGTTTGATCTGCAGGCCCTGGGGGAGAAACCAAGGGGGATGAGTTGACATGGACTCTACCGAGGATAGATCATAATGTGGGTTTAAATCCATGGAGACCTTGGAATGGGGCACTTGATCCGGGGCCCTGAAAGATTCTCCTAAACAGAGGTTTTTATAGAGCTCCAAAGAGTACATTTCCTATGTGGAGACGAGATTTTTCTATGAGTGCCTCAGTAATCCCCCATATGCTGGTATTGGTAACCAGGCCTCTGAGGAGAGATGCCTGGAAACAAAAGCAATTGATCTGATTAGGGCCTAAGTGCCTGTCCAGTTCAATCTTATTCTTGGGGATATCTGTCTCTGGGTCTGAGTGGAGGTAGTTTCCTAACTTGTGAAAGATCATCCCTGCTTGTCCTGGGGAGCCAACACTATTGGGATGGCCTCGGGGAGTTTGGAGGTTTCTCCTAATCTATAGGGTTGTGGCCAATGGAAATGGCAGAATTCCCCTGGAGAAGGAAGCCACAGTCCTCAGGTGTGGCTCCAGGGGCCCCAGCTTGGATGGTGTGTGGGCCAGGACTGTGGGGACAGAAGTCTGAAAACACAAACTCAGATTAGGTTTGGGGATGTATGTATGAAGGCTCATCTACAGATCGTGAGAATTTTCCAGGCTATGAACAAAGGGCGAGTATGTGGCGTTTGCTCAGGCTTTTGGCTCTGGATTTTGTGCCTACGGTGGCCGTGGAAGGTCGGGGTGTCCTCAAGGGCCATGGACAAGTCTTTCTCTGGTGATTTGGCCTGATCCCAAGTGGTTGGGATCATTCTGTGGATGGGAAGAGTCCTTTCTGTATTTTTTTTTTTTTTACCTCAGGTGTCCCACCAAAGAGGGATTCCAGAGCAGTGCCCTGAGTAGGGGTGACTAGACATCTCTAACTCTGGTTGAGATTGGGGGACTAGGGGCTTGGCAAGCCCCATATGTGGGCTGTTGTTCCAGTCACTAAGAGGCTTTACATGAGGATAGGGCTCACGCTGAGGGTCACAATGTGTGTTTGTGCAAATTGTAGCCCTCAGGGATAGGTGGGGCCTCATAGTCCATGCTGCTTTCTCCTACAATGAACGTTGGACCACATGCCAACCACAAGGTTTCTTGCCATGGAGAAGGAGAAGTTCTGATTCTTGTATCACGTTCACTCCTGAGCAGTGAGTGGAGATAAGGTCTAGGTTCTGAAGGTGAAAACTGAGGTTGGGTAGAGATGATGGCCGAAAGCCATTGTGGGTTGATATGCTCAGTGTACGGCCAGCTGTCTGGGTGTTGGACTGGAGGTCTGCCTTCAGGCTGTGTCAGACAGGGCTTTAGTGCACAGGCTAGATTGTATAATTGGGGTATGGTCGAGTGGCATGCAGGTTGTTACTCATTTGGCGTTTCTGGTTAGCCCTATAGGGCAACATTTTTCTTCTGGAGGGCAGGCAGAGTGCTGCATTGTGTCTCCAGAATTGCCAAACTGGAGGGGTGTGGCCAGGATTGTGAAGACGGAAGTCAGAGAACACAAGTTAGGCTTAGGTTTCGGGGCGAGGGCACAGCAGGCACACTCTCAAGTGCTGAATCGAGATCTCGTGTTTCTGAATTCAGGGCGCGGATCAGACTTTGGCTTAGGATGGAGTTTCTGTCCATGATGGCCCATTTATGAAGGTGTGGGGCATCATGAGGAAATGGAGGTTTTCTCACAGTGGGATTGTGTGATGCTTCAAACCACAAGGATTCATTCTGCGAGACAGTCAAGACAGGTTGGTTGGATTCAAGACGTCCCATAAAGTAATTCTCCAGAGCAGGGTTCTAAGGATGGATGCCTGGGCAGCCCACCTCGCATTCCAACTGTCTCCTAGTGATAAGGCAGGTTTGATCTGCTGGCTCTGGGTGAGCAGCCGAGAGGGCTGATTTGAAATGGACTCTCCTGAGGATGGATCATAATGTAAGTTTGTGTCCTTGGCGACCTTGGAATTGGGCCATGGTGCCAGCGCCCTGATGGATCCTCCTAACCTGAGGTATTGACACAGCTCCAAAGAGCAAGTTTCTCGTGTGGAGATGAGATCTGTTCTGATTGTTTCCTTAGGAAACCCCCATATTCTGATATTGGAAACCAGGCCTCTGAGGAGAGATACATAGAAACCAAAGCAATGGATCAGAAGTTGGCTCAGGTTGGAGTTTCTGTCCATGATGGCCCCGTTATAAAGGGGAGCATCTCATGAGGCCATGTAGGTTTTCCCACGATAGGAGTTGTGAGATGCTCCAATCTGCAAGGATTCCTTCTGCGGGACAGTCAAGACCTGTTGGAAGGCTCCCAGGACATCCCATATGGAACGGCGCCAGAGCTGGATTCCGAAGATGGATGCCTAGAGAGTCTGCTTGCATTCAAGTTGTCTCATAGCGACAAGGCAGGTTTGATATTCTGGCTCTGGGGGAGTAATCAACGGGGCTGAGTTGAAATGTACTCTCCTGCCAAATGGTCATAATGCGGGTTTTTTGTCCATGGAGACCTTGGAATAGGGCGGTGGCTCCAGTTACCTGAAGCTTTCTCATAACTAGAGGTTTTTACAGAGCTCCAAAGGATAAGTTTCCCATGTGGAGACAAGATTTGTTCTGATTGTTATCTCTGGAATCCCCCATATGCTGGTATTGGAAAACAGGCCTCTGAGGAGAGATGCTTAGAAACAAAAGCAATGGAACCACTTACGTTCTAGGGGCCTGTCCAGTTTAATACCTTTCTCTTGGGATATCTGTCTACGGGTGAGTTGAGGTCGTTGCTCAGCTTGTGACAGATCACCCCTCTTTGTACTGGCGGCCTACACTATTGGAATGGCCTCTGGGACTTTGCAGGTTTCTCCTAATCTGTAGGGTTGTGGCCAATGGAATGGGAAGAATTTCCTTGGAGAGTGCAGGCACAGTCCTGAGGTGTGGCTCCAGGGGCCTCAGCCTGGAGGGTGTGTGGGACAGGGATGTCAGGATAGAAGTCTGAAAACACGGTTTGGGGACGTAGGCATAGCAGGCCCAATCTACAGACTATGAGGAGAATTTTTTGGGCTATGACCTAAGGGTGAGGCTTATGTCTCTGGATTTTGTGTAAATAGTGGCCGTGGAATGTCGGGCTGGCCTCATGGGCCATGGAGGAGTCTTTCTCTCTGGGGATGGCCTGATCCCAAGTGATTGGGGTCATTCTGTGGGTAAGAGGAATCCTTTCTGTGTTTACTTACCTCAAATGTCCCACCAAAGAGGGATTCCAGAGCAGAGCCCTGAGTAGGGGTGACTAGATGTCTCTACCTCTGGTTAAGATTGGATGACTTGAGGCATGGCGGGCCCCATATGCGTGCTCATGGTCCAGCCACTGAGAGGCTTTACTTGAGGACAGGGTTCAAACTGAGGGTCCCAATGTGTGTTTGTGCCCACCGCAGCTCTTGAGCATGGGCAGGGCCTCAGGGACCCTACACTACCCTCAGGGGCCCTACTACTACTCCTGTAGGCCCTACAGGGGTCCTACACTGAACTTTGGATAAGATGCCAACCACAAGATTCTGGCCAGAGGGAAGGAGGAGTTATGATTTCTGCATCACGTTCACCCATGGGAAATGAGTAGAGATAAGGTCTAGGTTTCTGTAGCCTGAAAACCAGGTTGGAAAGAGATGGCAACCTAAGGCCATGGCGGTTCAGATGTTATCAGTGTATGGCAAGCTGTCTGGATGTCGGTTGGGAATTCAGGCCTCAGGTTGTGTCAGACAGGGCATTAGTGCACAGGCTAGACGATATAATAGGTGTACAGTTGAGTGGCATGCAGGTTTATCCTCATTTGAGGTTTCTGGGTAGACCCGTAGGGCAACGTTTTCTTCTAGAGGGCAGGCAGAGTGCAGCACTGTGTCATCGGAAATCCCAAAATGGAGGGCGTGTGGTCCAGGAGAGTGAGGACGGAAGTCTGAAAACACTAGCAATGCTTAGGTTTTGGGGTGAGGGCACAGCAGGTACACTCTGAAGACCTTAATCAAGATCTCGTGCATCTGAAGTCAAGGTGAAGATCAGCCGTTGGGTCAGGTTGGAGTTTCATTCCATGATCCGCCTTCATGAAGATTGGGGGCATCATGTGACCTTGGAAGCATTCCATGATATGAGTTGTGAGGTGATCCATGCACAAGGACTCCTGTGGGACAGTCGACACCTGTTGGATGGCTCAAGGATGTCCCATAAGGACAAGACAGGGTTCTAAGGGTTCTAAGGATCTCTAAGGAGAGATGCCTGGAAACCAAAGCAATAGATCCGAAAGGTGCCTATGGGCCTGCTCGTTCCTTTTTACCTCTGGGGACATCAGTCTGTGGGTCTGAGTGGCGGTAGGTGCTCAGATGGGACCAGATTGCCCCTGCTTGTCCTGAGAAGCCACAAATATTGGGATGGCCTCAGGGACTTTGGTGGTTTATCCTATTAGTAGGGTTGTGGCCATTGGAATGGGCACATACAATTACCTTGGAGAGGGCAAGCACAGTCTTCATGTTTTGCTCCAGGGGCCTGAGCCTGTAGGGTGTGTAGGCCTGAAAACCGAGATTGAGAAGAGATGACGAACTAAGGCCATGACGGGTCTGATGTGCTCAGTGTGCGGCCAGCTGTCTGGGTGGGAACAGGAGGTCCAGGCTCAGGCTGTGTCAGAAAGGCCATTAGTGCCAATGTCAGCTTATATATTTGGGGTACAGCCGAATGGCGTGCAGGATGATCCTCATTTGGGGTTTCTGGGTAGCCCCATAGGGCAATTTTTTGCTTCTGGAGGGCAGGCAGAGTGCTGCATTGTAGTTCTGGATTGCCAAATTGGAGGGCTTGTGGGCCAGTAGTCTGAGGACGGAAGTCTGAGAACCCAAGCTAGGCCTAGGTTTCTGGATGAGGATATGGCAGGCACAATCTACAGACCTGAATCGAGTTCACGTGCATCTGAATTCAGGGCGAGGTTCAGACGATCGCTCAGGTTGGACATTCTGTCCCTGATGGCCCCTTCTTGAAGGGGGGGTGGATCACGAGGCCATGGGGGTTTTCCCACGATGGTAGTTGTGAGAAGCTCCCAACTGCAAAGATTCTTCTGCAGGACAATTGAGACCTGTTGGTTGGCTCCAGGATAACGATTCCGAGCAGGGTTCTAAGGATGGATGGCTGGGTAGCCCACCACGCATTCCAATTGTCTCCAAGCAACGAGACAGTTTAGATCTGCTGGATCTGGGGGAGCAACCGAGTTGGCTGAGTTGAATTGGACTCCCCCGTGGATGTGTCCTAATATGATTTTGTGTCTATGGAGACCTTGGAATGAAGCGGTGGCACTGGGGCCCTGAAGGGTTCTCCTAAAAAGAGTCTTTCACACAGCTCCATCGTGCAAGTTTCCCATGTGTAGATGAGATTTGTTCTGATGGTTGAGTCAAGAAACAGCCATATGCTGTTATTGAAATCCAGGCCTCTGAGGAGAGATGCCTGGAAAACAAAGCAATGGATCCGATAGGTGCCTAGGGGCATGTTCGTGCCTTTTTACATCTGGGGACAACAGTCTTCGGGTCTGAGTGCCGGTAGTTGCTCAGATGGGCCCAGATTGCCCCTGTTTGTCCTGGGAAGCCGCAAATATTGGGATGGCCTCAGGGACTTTGGAGGTTTATCCTATTAGTAGGGTTGTGGCCATTGGAATGGGCACACACAATTCCCTTGGAGAGGGCAAGCACAGTCGTCAGGTTTGGTTTCAGGGGCCTGAGCCTGTAGGGTGTGTAGGCCAGGGCTGTTTGGACAAATGTCTAAAAACACAAACTCGGCTTATGTTTCGTGTCATAGGTAATACAGGATTGATCTACAGACCATGATGAGAACTCTTCGGGAACAGAAAAATGGGCGAGAGTGAGGCTCTTGCACAAGTTTTTGCCTCTGGATATCGTGTCACTCATGGTCGTGAAATTTCCTGGTGAGTTCATGGGAAATGGATGAGTCTTACTCTCTGGGGGGTTGGCCCCGTCCTAAGACTTTGGGGTCATTCTGTGGGATGGAAGAAGTCCGTTGTTCTGTTGTTGTTGATTTGTTTTGTATTGTTTTTCATCCTCAGGTGTCCCACCAAATGAGGCATTCCAGAGTAGAGCCCTGGGGAGGGGCGACTGGACAACCAGAAATCTGGTTAAAAATTGGGTCCTAGGGACATGTCAAGCCCATTATGACATCTAATGTTCCAGCCACTGAGAGGACCTACTAGAGGACAGGACTCACGCTGAGGGTCACAATGCGTGTTTATGCCCTCGTCGCACTCAAGAATGGGCGGGGCCTCAGGGTGAATGCTGGTTTCTCCTACACTGACGTTGGACAACATGACAACCACATGGTTTCTTTCCATGGGTAAGGAAGAGTTCTGATTTCTGCATCACAGTCACCCCTGGGCAGTGATTGGAGATAAGGTCTAGGTTCTGAAGCCTGAAAACTGAGGTAGGGAAGGATGATGACTTAAGGCCATGGCGGGTCAGATGTGCTCAGTGTGCGGTCAGATGTCCTGGTGTTGATCAAGAGGTCCGGGCTCAGGTTGTCAGACAGTGCTTTATTGCCCAGGTTAGACTATATATTTTGGGTGCCTTCGAGTGCCGTGTAGGTTCTTATCTGAAGAACTCTTCAGGATATGAAGAATGAGCGAGTCTGAGGCGCGTGCTCAGGCTTTTGTCTCTGGATTTTGTATCAGCAATGGCCGTGGAATGTTGGGGAGGCCTCATGGGCCATGGACCAATCTTGCTCTCTGTGGATTTGGCCCGATCCCAATTGTTTTTCGTCAATCTGTGGGATGGGAGGACTCCTTTCAGGTTTGTTACCTCAGGTGTCTCATTAAAAGAGGAATTCCAAAGCAGAGCTTTGGAGAAGAGTGAAGGGACAACCCGAACTATGGTTAAAAATTGGGGCCTAGGGGCATGGCAAGCCCAATATGCTGTCTCTCCATCCAGCCACTGAGTGGCCTTACCTGAGGACTGGGCTCAGGCTGAGGGTCACAATGTGTGTTTGTGACCAATGTGACCCGCAAGCATGGGCTGGTCCTCATGGGCCACACTGGTTTCAAGTACACTGAACCTTGGACAACATGCCAACCACAAGGTTTCTTGCCATGGGGAAAGAGTTTTGATTTCTGCATCATTATCATACCCGCGCCGTGATTGGAGATAAGGTCTAGGTTCTGAAGCATGAAAATCGAGATTGAGAAGAGATGACGACCTAAGGCCATGGCGGGTCCGATGTGCTCAGTTTGCGGCCAGCTGTCTGGGTGGGCCAGGAGGTCCTGGCTCAGGCTGTGTCAGAAAGGGCATTAGTGCAATAGTCAGCCTATATATTTGGGGTACAGCCAAATGGCGTGCGGGTTGATCCTCATTTGGGTTTCTGGGTAGCCCCAGAGGGCAATGTTTTTCTTCTGGAGGGCAGGCGAGTGCTGCATTGTACTTCTGGATTGCCAAACTCGAGGGCTTGTGGGCCAGTAGACTGATCACGGAAGTCTGAGAACCCAAGCTAGGCCTAGGTTTCTGGGTGAGGATATGGCAGGCACATTCTACAGACCTGAATCGAGATCTCGTGCATCTGAAATCAGGGCGAGGATAAGACGATCGCTCAGGTTAGAAATCTGTCCCTGATGGCCCCTTCTTGAAGGGGGGGTGGATCACGAGGACATGGGGGTTTTCCCAAGATGGGAGATGTGAGAAGCTACCAACTGCAAAGATTCTTCTGCACGATAATTGATACCTGTTGGTTGGCTCCAGGATATCATTCCGAGAAGGTTTCGAAGGATGGATGGCTGGGGAGCCCACTTCGCATTCCAATTGTCTCCAAGCAACAAGACAGGTTAGATCTGCTGGATCTGGGGGAGAAACCGAGGAGGCTGAGTTGAAATGGACTCTCCCGTGGATGTGTCCTAATATGATTTTGCGTCTATGGAGACGTGGATGAAGCGGTGACACTGGGGCCCTGAAGGGTTCTCCTAAAGAGAGGCTTTCACACAGCTCCATCGTGCAAGTTTCCCATGTGTAGATGAGATTTGTTCTGATGGGTGAGTCAAGAAACAGCCATATGCTGTTATTGAAATCCAAGCCTCTGAGGAGATATGCCTGGAAACCAAAGCAATGGATCCAATAGGTGCCTAGGGGCATGTTCGTGCCTTTTTACCTCTGGAGACATCATTCTACGAGTCTGAGTGCAGGTAGGTGCTCAGATGGGCCCAGATTGCCCCTGTTTGTCCTGGGAAGCCACAAATATTGGGATGGCCTCAGGGACTTTGGATGTTTATATCTTAGTAGGGTTGTGGCCATTGGAATGGGCACATACAATTCCCTTGGAGAAGGCAAGCACAGTCGTCAGGTTTGGCTCGAGGGGCCTGAGCCTGTAGGGTGTGTAGGCCAGGGCTGTTTGGACAGTTGTCTGAAAACACAAACTTGGTTTATGTTTCGGGTCATAGGTATAGCAGGACTGATCTACAGACCATGAGTAGAACTCTTCTGGATATGAAAAAAGGGCGAGTGTGAGGCTCTTGCTCAAGTTTTTGTCTCTGGATATCGTGTCACTCATAGTCATGAAATTTCCGGGTGACTTCATGGGAAATGGACGAGTCTTACTCTCTGGGGGATTGGCCACGTCCAAAGAGTTTGGGGTCATTCTGTGGGATGGAAGAAGTCCTTTGTTCTGTTGTTGTTGATTTGTTTTGTTGTTTGTTTTTTCAACCTCAGGTGTCCCACCAAATGAGGGATTCCAGAGTAGAGCCCTGGGGAGGGGCGACTGGACAACCAGAAATCTGGTTAAAAATTGGGGCCTAGGGACATGTCAAGCCCATTATGACATCTAATGTTCCAGCCACTGAGAGGACGTACTAGAGGACAGGACTCACGCTGAGGGTCACAATGCGTGTTTATGCCCTCGTCGCACTCAAGAATGGGCGGGGCCTCAGGCTGAATACTGGTTTCTCCTACACTGAACGTTGGACAACATGCCAACCACAAGGTTTCTTGCCATGGGTAAGGAAGAGTTCTGATTTCGGCATCACAGACACCCCTGCGCAGTGATTGGAGATAAGGTCTAGGTTCTGAAGCGTGAAAACTGAGGTAGGGAAGAGATGATGACCTAAGGCCATGGCGGGTCTGATGTGCTCAGTGTGCGGTCAGCTGTCTTGGTGTTGGTCATGAGGTCCGGCTTCAGGATGTCAGAGAGTGCATTGGGGCCCAGGTTAGACTATTTTTTTGGGTGCATTCGAGTGCCGTGTAGGTTCTTATCTGAAGAAATTTTCAGGATATGGAGAATGAGCGAGTCTGAGGCGCGTGCTCAGGCTTTTGTCTCCGGATTTTGTTACAGCGATGGCCCTGGAATGTTGGGGAGGCCTCATATGCCATGGACGAATCTTGCTCTCTGTGGATTTGGCCCGATCCCAATTGTTTTTCGTCAATCTGTGGTATGTGAGGACTCCTTTCAGGTTTGTTACCTCAGGTGTCCCACAAAAAGAGGAATTCCAAAGCAGAGCCCTGGGGAAGAGTGAAGGGACAACCCAAACTACGGTTAAAAATTAGGGCCTAGGTGCATGGCAAGCCCAATATGCTGTCTCTCCATCCAGCCACTGAGTGGCCTTACCTGGGGACTGGGATCAGGCTGAGGGTCACAATTTGTGTGTTTGTGACCAATGTGGCCCGCAAGCATGGGTGGGGCCTTATGGGCCACACTGGTTTCTACTACACTGATCCTTGGACAACATGCCAACCACAAGGTGTCTTGCCATGGGGAAAGAGTTCTGATTTCTGCATCATTTTCAACCCGGGCCGTGATTGGAGATAAGGTCTATGTTCTGAAGCCTGAAAACCGAGGTTGAGAAGACGTGACGACCTAAGGCCATGGCGGGTCTGATGTACTAAGTGTGCAACCAGCTCTCTGGGTGGGGCCAGGAGGTCCAGGCTCAGGCTGTGTCAGAAAGGGCATTAGAGCCCCGGTCAGCCTATATATTTGTGGTACAGCAGAATGCCGTGCAGGTTGATCCTCATTGGGGGTTTCTAGGTAGGCCCAGAGGTCAATGTTTTTCTTCTGTAGGGCAGGCAGAGTGCTGCATTTTAGTTCTGGATTGCCAAACTGGAGGGCTTGTGGGCACGTAGTCTGAGGACGGAAGTCTGAAAATTCAAGCTAGGCCTAGGTTTCTGGGTGAGGATATGGCAGGCACAATCTACAGACCTGAATCGAGAGATCTCGTGCATCTGAAGTCAGGGCGAGGATCAGACGATCGCTCAGGTTGGACATTCTGTCCCTGATGGCCCCTTCTTGAAGGGGGGGTGGATCAGGAGGCCATGGGGTTTTTCCCATGATGGGAGTTGTGAGAAGCTCCCAACTGCAAAGATTCTTCAATAGGGCAATTGAGACCTGTTGGTTGGCTCCAGCACAACGTTTCCGAGCAGGGTTCAAAGGATGGATGGCTGGGTAGGCCACTTCGCATTCCAATTGTCTCCAAGCAACAGACAGGTTAGATCTGCTGGATCTGGGGGAGAAACCGAGTAGGCTGAGTTGAAATGAACTCTCCCGTGGATGTGTCCTAATATGATTTTGTGTCTATGGAGACCTTGGAATGAAGCGGTGGCATGGGGGCCCTGAAGGGTTCTCCTAAAAAGAGGCTTTCACACATCTCCATCGTGCAATTTTCCCATATGCAGATGAGATTTTTTCTAATCGGTGAGTCAAGAAACAGACATATGCTGTTATTGAAATCCAGGCCTCCGAGGAAAGATGCCTGGAAGCCAAACCAATGGATCCGATAGGTGCCTAGGGGCCTGTTCGTCCCTTTTTAACTCTGGGGACATCAGTCTAAGAGTCTGAGTGCAGGTATGTGCTCAGATGGGCCCAGATTGGCCCTGTTTGTCCTGGGAAGCCACAAATATTGGGATGGCCTCAGGGACTTTGGATGTTTATCCTCTTAGTAGGGTTTTGGCCATTGGAATGGGCACATACAATTCCCTTGGAGAAGGCAAGCCCAGTCGTCAGGTTTGTCTCGAGGGGCCTGAGCCTGTAGGGTGTGTAGGCCAGGGCTGTTTGGACAGTTGTCTGAAAACACAAACTCGGCTTATGTTTCGGGTCATAGGTATGGCAGGACTGATCTACAGACCATGAGGAGAACACTTCGGGATATGAAAAAAGGGCGAGTGTGAGGCTCTTGTTCAAGTTTTTGTCTCTGGATATCGTGTCACTCATGGTCGTGAAAATTCCAGGTGACTTCATGGGAAATGGACGAGTCTTACTCTCTGGGGGTTTGGCCCCGTCCAAAGAGTTTGGGGTCATTCTGTGGGATGGAAGAAGTCCTGTATTCTTTTGTTAATGATTTGTTTTGTTTTGTTTTTCAACCTCAGGTGTCCCACCAAATGAGGGATTCCAGAGTAGAGCCCTGGGGAGGGGCGACTGGACAACCAGAAATCTGGTTAAAAATTGGGGCCTAGGGACATGTCAAGCCCATTATGACATCTAATGTTCCAGCCACTGAGAGGACTAACTAGAGGACAGGGCTCACGCTGAGGGTTACAATGCGTGTTTATGCCCTCGTCGCACTCAAGAATGGGCGGGGCCTCAGGCTGAATGCTGGTTTCTCCTACACTGAACGTTGGACAACATGCCAACCACAAGGTTTCTTGCCATGGGTAAGGAAGCGTTCTGATTTCTGCATCACAGTCACCCCTTGGCAGTGATTGGAGATAAGGTCTAGGTTCTGAAGCCTGAAAACTGAGGTAGTGAAGAGATAATGACCTAAGGCCATGGCGGGTCTAATGTGCTCAGTGTGCGTCACCTGTCTGGGTGTTGGTCACAGGGTCCAGGCTCAGGAGGTCAGACAGTGCATTAGTGCCCAGGTTAGACTATATATTTTGGGTGCATTTGAGTGCCGTGTAGGTTCTGATCTGAAGAACTCTTCAGGATATGAAGAATGAGCAAGTCTGAGGCGCGTGCTCAGGCTTTTGTCTCTGGAGTTTGTATCAGCGATGGCTGTGGAATGGCGGAGGCCTCAAGTGCCATGGACGAATGTTGCTCTCTATGGTTTGGCCCTATCCCAATTGCTTTTCGTCAATCTGTGGGATGGGGGAGGACTCCTTTCAGGTTTATTTCGTCAGGTGTCCCACCAAAGAGGAATTCCAAAGCAGAGCCCTGGGGAAGAGTGTAGGGACAACCCGAACTATGGTTAAAAATTGGGGCCTACACACCCCGTCACCTAATAGTAAAATTTACAAGTCTCAATGACAAAGAGAAAATCCTGAAAGCAGCCCGGGAAAAGAAGTCTGTAACATACAATGGTAAAAATATTAGATTGGCAGCTGACTTATCCACAGAGACCTGGCAGGCCAGAAAGAGCTGGCATGATATTTTCAGAGCACTAAACGAGAAAAACATGCAGCCAAGAATACTATATCCAGCTAGGCTATCATTGAAAATAGAAGGAGAGATTAAAAGCTTCCAGGACAAACAACAACTGAAAGAATTTGCAAATACCAAACCAGCTCTACAGGAAATATTGAAAGGGGTCCTCTAAGCAAAGAGAGAGCCTACAAGTGGTAGATCAGAAAGGAACAGAGACCATATACAGTAACAGTCACCTTACAGGCAATACAATGGCACTAAATTCATATCTCTCAATAGTTACCCTGAATGTGAATGGGCTAAATGCCCCTGTCAAAAGACACAGGGTATCAGAATGGATAAAAAAAAAAACCCATCTATATGTTGCCTCCAAGAAACACATTTTAAGCCCGAAGACACCTCCAGATTTAAAGTGAGGGGGTGGAAAAGAATTTACCATGCTAATGGACATCAGAAGAAAGCAGGAGTGGCAATCCTTATATCAGATCAATTAGATTTTAAGCCAAAGACTATAATAAGAGATGAGGAAGGACACTATATCATACTCAAAGGGTCTGTCCAACAAGAAGATTTAACAATTTTAAATATCTATGCCCCCAATGTGGGAGCAGCCAACTATATAAACCAATTAATAACAAAATCAAAGAAACACATCAACAATAATACAATGATAGTAGGGGACTTTAACACTCCCCTCACTGAAATGGACAGGTCATCCAAGCAAAAGATCAGCAAGGAAATAAAGGCCTTAAAACGACACACTGGACCAGATGGACATCACAGATATATTCAGAATATTTCATCCCAAAGCAACAGAATACACATTCTTCTCTAGTGCACATGGAACATTCTCCAGAATAGATCACATCCTCGGTCCTAAATCAGGACTCAACCGGTATCAAAAGATTGGGATCATTCCCTGCATATTTTCAGACCACAGTGCTCTAAAGCTAGAACTCAACCACAAAAGGAAGTTTGGAAAGAATCCAAATACATGGAGCCTAAACAGTATCCTTCTAAAGAATGAATGGGTCAACCGGGAAATTAAAGAAGAATTGAAAAAAATCATGGAAACAAATGATAATGAAAATACAACGGTTCAAAATCTGTGGGACACAACAAAGGCAGTCCTGAGAGGAAAATATATAGCGGTACAAGCCTTTCTCAAGAAACAAGAAAGGTCTCAGGTACACAACCTAACCCTACACCTAAAGGAGCTGGAGAAAGAACAAAAAGAAACCCTAAGCCCAGCAGGAGAAGAGAAATCATAAAGATCAGAGCAGAAATCAATGAAATAGAAACCAAAAAAACAATAGAACAAATCAACGAAACTAGGAGCTGGTTCTTTGAAAGAATTAATAAAATTGATAAACCCCTGGCCCGACTTATCAAAAAGAAAAGAGAAAGGACCCAAATAAATAAAATCATGAATGAAAGAGGAGAGATCACAACTAACACCAAAGAAATACAAACTATTATAAGAACATACTATGAGCAACTCTACGGCAATAAATTTGACAATCTGGAAGAAATGGATGCATTCCTAGAAACATATAAACTACCACAACTGAACCAGGAAGAAATAGAAAGCCTGAACAGACCCATAACCAGTAAGGAGATTGAAACAGTCATTAAAAATCTCCAAACAAACAAAAGCCCAGGGCCAGACGGCTTCCCGGGGGATTTCTACCAAACATTTAAAGAAGAACTAATTCCTATTCTCCTGAAACTGTTCCAAAAAATAGAAATGGAAGGAAAACTTCCAAACTCATTTTATGAGGCCAGCATCACCTTGATCCCAAAACCAGACAAGGATCCCACCAAAAAAGAGAGCTATAGACCGATATCCTTGATGAACACAGATGCGAAAATACTCAACAAAATACTAGCCAATAGGATTCAACAGTACATTAAAAAGATTATTCACCACGACCAAGTGGGATTTATTCCAGGGCTGCAAGGTTGGTTCAACATCCGCAAATCAGTCAATGTGATACAACACATCAATAAAAGAAAGAACAAGAACCATATGATACTCTCAATAGATGCTGAAAAAGCATTTGACAAAGTACAACATCCCTTCCTGATCAAAACTCTTCAAAGTGTAGGGATAGAGGGCACATACCTCAATATCATCAAAGCCATCTATGAAAAACCCACCGCAAATATCATTCTCAATGGAGAAAAACTGAAAGCTTTTCCGCTAAGGTCAGGAACACGGCAGGGATGTCCATTATCACCACTGCTATTCAACATAGTACTAGAGGTCCTAGCCTCAGCAATCAGACAACAAAAGGAAATTAAAGGCATCCAAATCGGCAAAGAAGAAGTCAAATTATCACTCTTCGCAGATGATATGATACTATATGTGGAAAACCCAAAAGACTCCACTCCAAAACTGCTAGAACTTATACAGGAATTCAGTAAAATGTCAGGATATAAAATCAATGCACAGAAATCAGTTGCATTTCTCTACACCAACAGCAAGACAGAAGAAAGAGATATTAAGGAGTCAATCCCATTTACAATTGCATCCAAAACCATAAGATACCTAGGAATAAACCTAACCAAAGAGACACAGAATCTATACTCAGAAAACTATAAAGTACTCATGAAAGAAATTGAGGAAGACACAAAGAAATGGAAAAATGTTCCATGCTCCTGGATTGGAAGAATAAATATTGTGAAAATGTCTATGCTACCTAAAGCAATCTACACATTTAATGCAATTCCTATCAAAGTACCATCCATCTTTTTCAAAGAAATGGAACAAATAATGCTAAAATTTATATGGAACCAGAAAAGACCTCGAATAGCCAAAGGGATATTGAAAAAGAAAGCCAACGTTGGTGGCATCACAATTCCCGACATCAAGCTCTATTACAAAGCTGTCATCATCAAGACAACATGGTACTGGCACAAAAACAGACACATAGATCAATGGAACAGAATAGAGAGCCCAGAAATAGACCCTCAAATCTATGGTCAACTAATCTTCGACAAAGCAGGAAAGAATGTCCAATGGAAAAAAGACAGCCTTTTCAATAAATGGTGCTGGGAAAATTGGACAGCCACATTCAGAAAAATGAAATTGGACCATTCCCTTACACCACACACAAAAATAGACTCAAAATGGATGAAGGACCTCAATGTACGAAAGGAATCCATCAAAATCCTTGAGGAGAACACGGGCAGCAACCTCTTCGACCTCTGCCGCAGCAATATCTTCCTAGGAACAACGCAAAAGGCAAGGGAAGCAAGGGAAAAAATGAACTACTGGGATTTCATCAAGATCAAAAGCTTTTGCACAGCAAAGGAAACAGTTAACAAAATCAAAAGACAACTGACAAATTGGGAGAAGATATTTGCAAACGACATATCAGATAAAGGACTAGTGTCCAGAATCTATAAAGAACTTAGCAAACTCAACACCCAAAGAACAAATAATCCAATCAAGAAATGGGCAGAAGACATGAACAGACATTTCTGCAAAGAAGACATCCAGATGGCGAACAGACACATGAAAAAGTGCTCCATATCACTCGGCATCAGGGAAATACAAATCAAAACCACAATGAGATATCACCTCACACCAGTCAGAATGGCTAAAATCAACAAGTCAGGAAATGACAGATGCTGGCGAGGATGCGGAGAAAGGGGAACCCTCCTACACTGTTGGTGGGAATGCAAGCTGGTGCAGCCACTCTGGAAAACAGCATGGAGGTTCCTCAAAATGTTGAAAATAGAACTGCCCTATGACCCAGCAATTGCACTATTGGGTATTTACCCTAAAGATACAAATGTAGTGATCCAAAGGGACACATGCACCCGAATGTTTATAGCAGCAATGTCCACAATAGCCAAACTATGGAAAGAACCTAGATGTCCATCAACAGATGAATGGATCAAGAAGATGTGGTATATATACACAATGGAATACTATGCAGCCATCAAAAGAAATGAAATCTTGCCATTTGCAACAACATGGATGGAACTAGAGCGTATCATGCTTAGCGAAATAAGTCAAGCAGAGAAAGACAACTATCATATGATCTCCCTGATATGAGGAAGTGGTGATGCAACATGGAGGCTTAAGTGGGTAGAAGAAGAATAAAAGAAACAAGATGGGATTGGGAGGGAGACAAACCATAAGTGACTCTTAATCTCACAAAAAAAACTGAGGGTTGCCGGGGGGAGGGGGTTTGGGAGAAGGGGGTGGGATTATGGACATTGGGGAGGGTATGTGCTTTGGTGAGTGCTGTGAAGTGTGTAAACCTGGTGATTCACAGACCTGTACTCCTGGGGATAAAAATTTATGTATATAAAAAATAAAAAATTAAAAAAAATAAAAATTGGGGCCTAGGGGCATGGCAAGCCAAATATGCTCTCTCTCCATTCAGCCACTGAGAGGCCTTACCTGAGGACTGGGCTCAGGCTGAGGGTCACAATGTGTGTTTGTGACCAATGTGGCCCGTTAGCATGGGCGGGCCTCATGGGCCACAGTGGTTTCAACTACACTGAACCTTGGACAACAACAAACACAAGGTTTCTTGCCATAGGGAAAGAGGTCTGATTTCAAATCCGGGCCTTGATTGGATATAAGGTCTAGGTTCTGAAGCCTGAAAACCGAGGTTGTGAAGAGATGACGACCTAAGGCCATGACGGTTCCGATGTGCTCAGTGTGCGGCCAGCTGTCTGGGTGGGGCCAGGAGGTCCAGGCTCAGGCTGTGTCAGAAAGGGCATTAGTGCCCAGGTCAGCCTATATATTTGGGGTACAGCCGAATGGCGTGCCCCGGTGATCCTCTATTGGGGTTTCTGGGTAGCCCCATGTGGCAATATTTTTCTTCTGGAGGGCAGAGTGCTGCATTGTAGTTCTGGATTGCCCAACTGGAGGGCTTATGAGCCAGCAGTCTGAGGACGGAAGTCTGAGAACCCAAGCTCGGCCTAGGTATCTGGGTTATGATATGGCAGTCACAATCTACAGACCTGAATCGAGATCTCGTGCATCTGAAGTCATGGCGAGGATCAGAAGATCACTCAGGTTGGACATTCTGTCCCTGATGGCCCCTTCTTGAAGGGGGGGTGGATCACGAGGCCATGGGGGTTTTCCCACGATGGTAGTTGTGAGAAGCTCCCAACTGCAAAGATTCTTCTGCAGGACAATTGAGACCTGTTGGTTGGCTCCAGGACAACGATTCCGAGCAGGGTTCTAAGGAGGGATGGCTGCGTAGCCCACCTCGCATTCCAATTGTCTCCAAGCAACAAGACAGGTTAGATCTGCTGGATCTGGGGGAGCAACCGAGGAGGCTGAGTTGAAATGGACTCTCCCGTGGATGTGTCCCTAATATGATTTTGTGTCTATGGAGACCTAGGAATGAAGCGGAGGCACTGGGGCCCTGAAGTGTTCTCCTAAAGAGAGGCTTTCACATAGCTCCATCGTGCAAGATTCCCATGTGTAAATGAGATTTTTTCTGATGGGTGAGTCAAGAAACAGCCATATGCTGTTATTGAAATACAGCCCTCTGAGGAGAGATGCCTGGAAACCAAAGCAATGGATCCGATAGGTGCCTAAGGGCCTGTTCGTTCCTTTTTACTTCTGGGGACAACAGTCTATGGGTCTGAGTGCCGGTAGGTGTTCAGATGGGCCCAGATTGCCCCGTTTGTCCTGGGAAGACACAAATATTGGGATGGCCTCAGGGACTTTGGAGGTTTATCTTCTTAGTAGGGTTGTGGCTTTGGAATGGGCACATACAATTCCCTTGGAGAGGGCAATCGCAGTCGTCAGGTTTGGCACCAGTGGCCTGAGACTGTAGGGTGTATAGGCCAGGTCTGTTTGGACAGTTGTCTGAAAACACAAACTCGGCTTATGTTTCGGGTCTTTGGTATGGCAGGACTGATCTACAGACCATGAGGAGAACACTTCGGGATATGAAAAAAGGGCAAGTGTGAGGTTGTTGCTCAGTTTTTTTGTCTCTGGATATCGTGTCACTCATGGTCGTGAAATTTCCGGGTGACGTCATGGGAAATGGACGAGTCTTACTCTCTGGGGGTTTGGCACCGTCCAAAGAGTTTGGTGTCATTCTGTGGGATGGAAGAAGTCCGTTGTTCTGTTGATGTTGATTTGTTTTTTTTTTTTTGTTTGTTTTTCAACCTCGGGTGTCCCACCAAATGAAGGATTCCAGAGTAGAGCCCTGGGGAGGGGCGACTGGACAACCAGAAATCTGGTTAAAAATTGGGGCCTAGGGACATGTCAAGCCCATTATGACATCTAATGGTCCAGCCACTGAGAGGACGTACTAGAGGACAGGACTCACGCTGAGGGTCACAATGCGTGTTTATGCCCTCCTCGAACTAAAGAATGGGCGGGGCCTCAGGGTGAAAGCTGGTTTTTCCTACACTGAACGTTGGACAACATGCCAACCACAAGGTTTCTTGCCATGGGTAAGGAAGATTTCTGATTTCTACATCACAGTGACCCATGGGAAGTGATTGTAGGTAAGATCTAGGTTCTGAAGCCTGAAAACTGAGGTAGGGAAGAGATGTTGACCTAAGGCCATGGCGGGTCTGATGGGCTCAGTGTGCGGTCAGCTGTCTGGGTGTTGGTCACGAGGTCCGGGCTCAGGTTGTCAGACAGTGCATTAGTGCCCAGGTTAGACTATATATTTTGGGTGCATTCGAGTGCCGTGTAGGTTCTTATATGAAGAACTCTTCAGGATATGAAGAATGAGCGAGTCTGAGGTGCGTGCTCAGGCTTTTGTCTCTGGATTTTATATCAGCGATGGCCGTGGAATGTTGCGGAGGCCTCATGGGCCATGGACGAATCGTGCTCTCTGTGGACTTGGCCCGATCCCAATTGTTTCGTCAATCTGTTGGATGGGAGGACTCCTTTCAGGTTTGTTTCGTAAGGTGTCCCACCAAAGAGGAATTCCAAAGCAGAGCACTGTGGAAGACTGAAGGGACAACCCGAACTATGGTTAAAAATTGGGGATAAGGGGCATGGCAAGCCCAATATGCTGTCTCTCCATCCAGCCACTGAGAGGCCTTTCCTGAGGACTGGACTCAGGCTGAGGGTCACAATGTGTGTTTGTGACCAATGGGGCACACAAACATGGGCGGGGCCTCATGGGCAACACTGGTTTCAACTACACTGAACCTTGGACATCATGCCAACCACAAGGTTTCTTGCCATAGGGAAAGAGGTCTGATTTCAAATCCGGGCCTTGATTGGATATAAGGTCTAGGTTCTGAAGCCTGAAAACCCAGGTTGAGAAGAGATGACGGCCTTAGGCGATGACGGGTCTATGTGCTCAGTGTGCGGACAGCTGTCTGGGTGGGGCCAGGAGGTCCAGGCTCAGGCTGTGTCAGAAAGGGCATTAGTGCCCAGGTGAGCCTATATATTTGGGGTACAGCCGAATGGCGTGCCCCGTTGATCCTCATTTGGGGCTTCAGGGTAGCCCCAGAGGGCAATGTTTTTATTCTGGAGGGCAGGCAGAGTGCTGCATTGTCGTTCTGGATTGCCAAACTGGAGGGCTTGTGGGCCAGTAGTCTGAGGACGGAAGTCTGAGAACCCAAGCTAGGTCAAGGTTTCTGGGTGAGGATATGGCAGGCACAATCTACAGGCCTGAATCGAGATCTCGTGCATCTGAAGTCAGGGCAAGGATCAGACGATCGCTCAGGTTGGACATTCTGTCCCTGATGGCTCCTTCTTGAAGGGGGTTGGATCACGAGGCCATTGGTGTTTTCCCACGATGGTAGTTGTGAGAAGCTTCCAACTGCAAAAATTCTTCAGCAGGACAATTTAGACCTGTTGGTTGGCTCCAGGACAACGATTCCGAGCAGGGTTCTAAGGATGGATGGCTGGGTAGCCCACCTCGCATTCCAATTGTCTCCACGCAACAAGACAGGTTAGATCTGCTGGATCTGGGGGAGCAACCGAGGAGGCTGAGTTGAAATGGACTCTCCCGTGGATGTGTCCTAATATGATTTTTTGTCTATGGAGATCTTGGAATGAAGCGGTGGCACTGGGGCCCTGAAGGGTTCTCGTAAAGAGAGGCTTTCACACAGCTCCATCGTGAAAGTTTCCCATGTGTAGATGAGATTTGTTCTGATGGGTGAGTCAAGAACAGCCATATGCTGATATTGAAATCCAGGCCCCTGAGGAGAGATGCCTGGAATCCAAACCAATGGATCCGATAGGATCCTAGAGGCCTGTTCGTTCCTTTTTACATCTGGGGACATCAGTCTACGGGTCTGAGTGCAGGTAGGTGCTCAGATGGGCCCAGATTGCACCTGTTTGTCCTGGGAAGCCATAAATATTGGGATGGCCTCAGGGACTTTGGAGGTTTATCCTATTAGTAGAGTTGTGGCCATTGGAATGGGCACATACAATTCCCTTGGAGAGGGCAAGCACAGTCGTCAGGTTTGGCTCCAGGGGCCGGAGCCTGTAGGGTGTGTAGGCCAGGGCTGTTTGGACAGTTGTCTGAAAACACAAACTCGGCTTATGTTTCGGGTCATAGGTATGGCAGGACTGATCTACGGACCATGAGGAGAACATTTCGGGATATGAAAAAAGGGCGAGTGTGAGGCTCTTGCTCAAGCTAAGGCTGAGGGTCACAATGTGAGTTTGCCACTATGTGGCCCACAAGCAATGGCGGGGCCTCATCCGACAAACATGTTTCCACTACACTGAACGTTGGACAACAATCCAACCACAAGGTTCTTGCCATTGAGCGGGAGTTCTGATTTCTGCATCATTTTCAAACCAGGGCAGTGATTGGAGATAAGGTCTAGGATCTGAATCCTGAAAACTGAGATTGGGAAGAGATAACGACCTAAGGCAATGGCTGGTCCTATGTGCTCAGTGAGCGGTAAGCTGTCTGGGTGGGGCCAGGAGGTCCAGGCTCAGGCTCTGTCAGAAAGGGCCTTATTGCCCAGGTCAGCCTATATATTTTGGGTACAGCCAAGTGGCGTGCAGGTTGATCTTCATTTGGGGTTTCTGGGTAGCGCCAGAGAGCAATGTTTTTCTTTTGGAGTGCAAGCAGAGTGCTGCATTGTAATTCTGGATTGCCAAACTGGAGGGCTTGTGGGCCATTAGTCTGAGGACGGAAGTCTGAGGACACAAGCTTGGCTTAGGTTTCTGGGTGAGGACATGGCAGGCACAATATACAGACCTGAATCGAATCTCGTGCATCTGAAGTCAGGGTGAAGATCAGGCTATTTCTCAGGTTGGACTTTATGTTCCTGATGGCCCCTTCATGAAGGGGGTGGGGATCACGAGGCCATGGGTGTTTCTCACGATGGGAGTTGTGAGAGCTCCCAACTACAAAGATTCTTCTGCAGGACAATTGAGACCTGTTGGTTGGCTCCAGGCCAACGATTCCGAGCAGGGTTCTAAGGATGGATGGCGGGGTAGGCCACCTCGCATTCCTATTGTCTCCTAGCAACAAGACAAGTTAGATCTGCTGGATCTCGCGGAGCAACCGAATATGCTGAGTTGAAATGGACTCTCCTGTGGATGGTTCCTAATGTGTTTTTGTGTCTATGGAGACCTTGGCATGAAGCGGTGGCACTGGGGCCCTGAAGGTTTCTCCTAAAAAGAGGCATGACACATCTCCTACGTGCATTTTTCCAATGTGTAGATGAGACTTGTTCTGATGGGTCAGTCAAGAAACAGCCATATGCTGGTACTGAAATCCAGGCCTCTGAGGAAGATGCCTGGAAACCAAAGCAATGGATCCGATTAGGGCCTAGGGGCCTGTTCGTTCCTTTTTACCTCTGGGGATATCAGTCTACGAGTCTGACGGCAGGTAGGTTCTCAGATGGGTCAGATTGCTCCTGTTTGTCCTGGGAAGCCACCACTATTGGGATGGCCTCAGGGATTTTGGAGGTTTATCCTATTAGTAGGGTTGTGGCCATTGCAATGGTCACACAGAATTCCCTTGGAGTGGGCAAGTACAGTCCTCAAGTTGGCTCCAGGGGCCTGAGCCTGCAGGGTGTGTAGGCCTAAATGCCTACAGTTGTCTGAAAACACAAACTCGGATTATGTTTCGGGTCATAGGTATGGCAGGACTGATCTCCAGACCATGAGGAGAACTCTTCGGGATATGAAAAAAGGGCGAGTGTGAGGCTCTTGCTCAAGTTTTTATCTCTGGATATCGTGCCATTCATGGTCATGAAATATCCGGGTGACTTCATGGGAAATGGACGAGTCTTACTCTCTGGAGGTTTGGCCCCGTCCAAAGAGTTTGGGGTCATTCTGTGGGATGGAAGAAGTCCGTTTTTTTGTTGTTGTTGCTTTGTTTTCTTTTGTTTTTCAAACTCAGTTGTCTAACTAAATGAGGGATTCCAGAGTATAGCCCTGGGGAGGGGCGATTGGACAAAAGAAATCTGGTTTAAATTTGGGGTTTAGGGGCATGTCAAACCATTATGGCATCTAATGTTCTAGACACTGAAAGGACTTACTAGAGGACAGGACTCATGCTGAGGGTCACAATGCGTGTTTATCCCCTCGTCGCACTCAAGAATGGGCGGGACCTCAGGGTGAACGCTTGTTTCTCTTACACTGAACCTTGGACAACATGGCAACCACAAGGTTTCTTGTCGTGGATAAAGAGGAGTTCTGATTTCTACATTACACTCACCCCTGGACAGTGATTGGAGATAAGGTCTAGTTTCTGAAGCCTGAATACTTAGGTAGGGAAGAAATGATGACCTAAGGCCACTCGGGTCTTATGATCTCAGGGTGCCGTCAGTGTCTGGGTGTTGCTCAGGATGTCCCGGCTCAGGTTGTGTCAGACCGTGCATTACTGCCCAGGTTAGACTATATAATATGGGTACATTCTAGTGCCGTGTAGGTTTATTCTCATTTAATGTTCCCGGGTAGCTCATTAGGCAATATTTTGTTTCTAGAGGGCAGGCAGAGTGCTGCAATGATGGTCCGGTATTGCCAAACTTGTGGGCTTCGGGGCCAGGAGTGTGAGGACGGAATTCTGAGAAAACAAGCTAGACTTGGGATTCAGGGACTAGGGCACGGCATGTACCTCCTGAAGATCTGAAGCAATATCTCATGCATCTGAAGTCAGAGCGAGGATCAGACGTTGGCTCAGCTTGGATTTTCTGTTCATGACGGCCCCTTCATGAAGGGAGCCGAATCTCGAGGCCATAGAGGTTATCCCACGTTTAGAGTGGTGGAAGGCCCCCTCCTATGATTCCTTCTGCGGGACAATTGAGACCTGTTGGACAGCTCCAGGACATCCCATATGGATGAGTCCAGACCAACGTTCGAGGATGGATGCCTGGGAAGCCCGCCTCGCATTACAATTGTCTCCTAGGGACAAGACAGTTTAGATCTGATGGCTCTGCGGGAGCAACCGGGGTGGCTGAGTTGAAATGGACTTTCCTGAGGATGGGTCTAATGTGTGTTTGTGTCCATGAGGGCCTTGGAATGGGGCGGTGGCACTGGGACCCTGAAGTATTCTCCTAAGCTTTTGACATAGCTCCCATGCACATGTTTCATTGTGGAGACGAGGTTGGTTCTGATGATTGTCTCAGGAAAACCCCAATTATGGTATTGGAACCCAGGGTTTTGAGGAGACATGCCTGTAAACCAAAGCAATGGATCTGATTTTGGCCTTGGGTCCTCTGGTTCAATCTTCTTCTCTGAGGACATCCATCTAGGGTGTGAGTGGAGGTAGATGCTCAGCTGGTGACAGACTGAACTTTTTGTCCCAGGTGACCTATACTATTGGGATGGCCTCAGGGACTTTGGAGGGTTCTCCTAATTTGTACGATTTTGGACAATGGAATGGGCAGAATTCCCGTGGATTGGGTAGACACAGTCCTAATGTGTGGCTCCAGGGTCCCCAGCCTGGATGGTGTGTGGCCCAGGATTTTGAGGACAGAAGTCTGAAAACACAAACTCAGCATATGTTTGGGGACGTAGGTATGGCAGGCCCGATCTACAAACCATGAGAAGACATCTTCAGGATATGAAGATAGTGCGAGTCTGAGGCGCTTGCTCAGGCTTTTGTCTCTGGATTTTGAATCAGCGATGATCGTGGAATGTCGAGGAGGCCTCATGGGGCATGGACGTATCTTGCTCTCCGTGGATTTGGCCCGATCCCAATTGTTTTTCGTCAATCTGCTGGATGGAGTACTCCTTTCAGGGTTGATACCTCAGGTGTCCGACCAAAAGCGGAATTCCAATGCAGAGCCCTGGGGAAGAGTGAAGGGACAACCCGAACTATGGTAAAAATTGGGGCCTATGGGCATCGCAAGCCCAATATGCCGTCTCTTCATCCAGCCACTGAGAGGGGCCTTACCTGAGGACTGGGCTAAGGCTGAGGGTCACAATGTGTGTTTGCCACCTATGTGGCCCGCGAGCAATGGTGGGGTCTCATCGGACACACAGGTATCCACTACACTGAACATTATACCACAAGCCTAACACAAGGTTTCTTGCCATCGGGAAGGAGTTCTGATTTCTGCATCATTTTCAAACATGGGCAGTGATTGGAGATATGGTCTAGATTCTAAATCCTGAAAAACCGATGCTGGGAAGAGATAATGACCTAAGGCAATGGCTGGTCCGATGTGCTCAGTGAGCGGCCAGCTGTTTGGATGAGCCTGGAGGTCCAGGCTCAGCCTCTGTCAGAAAGGGCATTATTGCCCAGGTCAGCCTATATATTTTGGGTACAACCAAGTGGCGTGCAAGTTGATCTTCATTTGGGGTTTCTGGGTAGCCCCAGAGGGCAATGTTTTTCTTCTGGAGGGCAGGCAGAGTGCTGCATTATAATTCTGGAGGGCTTGTGGTCCATTAGTCTGAGGATGGAAGTCTGAAGACACAAGCTAGGTTTAGGTTTCTGTTGAGGACATCGCAGGCACAATCTACAGACCTGAACCGAGATCTCGTGCATCTGAAGTCAGGGTGAGGATCAGACAATCACTCAGTTTAGACCTTATGTCCCTGAGGGCCCCTTCATGAAGGGGGGGGGATCACGAGGCCATGGGTGTTTTCTCACGATGGGAGTTGTGAGAAGCTCCCAACTGTAAAGACTCTTCTGCAGGACAATTGAGACCTGTTGGTTGGCTCCAGTCCAACGATTCCGGGCAGGGTTCTAAGGATAGATGGCGGGGTAGGCCACCTCGCATTCCAATTGTCTCCTAGCAACAAGACAAATTAGATCTGCTGGATCTCGCGGAGCAACCGAATACGCTGAGTTGAAATGGACTCTCCTGTGGATGGGTCCTAATGTGTTTTTGTGTCTATGGATACCTTGGAATGACGCGGTGGCACTGGGGCCATGAAGGGGTTCTACTAAACAGAGGCTTTGATATCGCTCCCATGTGCAAGTTTCCCATGTGTAGATGAGATTTGTTCTGATGGGTCAGTCAAGAAACAGTCATATGCTGGTACTGAAATCCAAGCCTCTGAGGAGAGATGCCTTGAAACCAAAGCAATGGATCCGATTAGGGCCTAGGGGCCTGTTCGTTCCTTTTTACCACTGGGGATATCCGTCTACAAGTTTGAGTGCAGGTAGGTTCTCAGATGGGCTCAGATTGCTCCTGTTTGTCCTGGGTAGCCACCACTATTGGGAAGGCCTCAGGGACTTTGGAGGTTTATCTTATTAGTAGCGTTTTGGCCATTGGAATGGGCACACAGAATTCCCTTGGAGAGGACAAGTACAGTCCTCAGCTTGGCTCCAGGGACCTAAGCCTATAGGCTGTGTAGGCCAGGGCTGTTTGGACAGTTGTCTGAAAACACAAACTCGGCTTATGTTTGGGGTCATAGGTATGGCAGGACTGATCTACAGACCATGAGGAGAACCCTTCGGGATATGAAAAAAGGGCGAGTGTGAAGCTCTGCTCAAGTTTTTGTCTCTGGATATCGTGTCACTCATGGTCGTGAAATTTCCTGGTGACTTCATGGGAAATGGACGAGTCTTACTCCCTGGGGGTTGGCTCAGTCCAAAGAGTTTGGGGTCATTCTGTGGGATGGAATAAGTCCGTTTTTTGGTTGTTGTTGTTTTGTTTTGTATTGTTTTTCAAACTCAGGGGTCCCACCAAATGAGGGATTCCAGAGTAGAGCCCTGGGTAGGGGCGAATGGACAACCAGAAATCTGGTTAAAATTGGGGCCTAGGGACAGCTAGACTTGGGTTTCATGGCGAGGGCACGGAATATACCCCCTGAAGATCTGAAGCAATATCTCATGCATCTGAAGTCAGAGCGAGGATCAGACGTTGGCTCAGCTTGGATTTTCTGTTCATGACGGCCCCTTCATAAAGGGAGCCGAATCTCGAGGCCGTGGAGGTTTTCCCACGTTGGGAGTGGTGGGATGCCCCCTCCTAGGATTCCTTCTGCGGGACAATTGAGACCTGTTGGACAGCTCCAGGACATCCCATATGGATGAGTCCAGACCAATGTTCGAGGATGGATGCCTGGGAAGCCCGCCTCGCATTCCAATTGTCTCCTAGCGACAAGACAGTTTAGATCTGATGGCTCTGCGGGAGCACCCGGGGTGGCTGAGTTGAAATGGACTTTCCTGAGGATGGGTCTAAAGTGTGTTTGTGTCCATGAGGGCCTTGGAATGGGGCGGTGGCACTGGGACCCTGAAGTATTCTCCTAAGCTTTTGACATAGCTCCCATGCACAAGTTTCCTTGTGGAGACGAAGTTTGTTCTGATGGGTGCATCTGGAAATCCCCAATACTGGTATTGGAACCCAGGGTTTTGAGGAAACATGCCTGTAAACCAAAGCAATGGATCCGATTTTGGCCTAGGTTCCTGTTTGGTTCAATATTCTTCTCTGGGGACATCCATCGAGGGTATGAGTGGAGTTAGATGCTCAGCTTGTGTCAGACTGCCCTTTTTTGTCCCGGGTGACCTATACTATTGTGATGGCCTCAGGGACTTTGGAGTGTTCTCCTAATTTGTACGATTTTGGACAATGGAATGGGCAGAATTCCCATGGATTGGGTAGGCACAGTCCTAATGTGTGGCTCCAGGGTCCCCAGCCTGGATGGTGTGTGGCCCAGGACTTTGAGGACAGAAGTCTGAAAACACAAACTCAGCTTATGTTTGGGGACGTAGGTATGGCAGGCCCGATCTACAAACCATGAGAAGACATCTTCAGGATATGAAGATAGTGCGAGTCTGAGGCGCTTGCTTAGGCTTTGTCTCTGGATTTTGTATCAGCGATGGCCGTGGAATGTCGAGGAGGCCTCATGGGCCATGGACGAATCTTGCTCTCTGTGGATTTGGCCCGATCCCAATTGTTTTTCGTCAATCTGTTGGATGGAGGACTCCTTTCAGGGTTGTTACATCAGGTGTCCCACCAAAAGAGGAATTCCAAGCAGAGCCCTGGGGAAGAGTGAAGGGACAACACGAACTATGGTTAAAAATTGGGGCCTAGGGGCATGGCAACCCCAATATGCTGTCTCTTCATCCAGCCACTGAGAGGCCTTTCCTGAGGACTGGGCTAAGGCTGAGGGTCACAATGTGTGTTTGCTACCTATCTGGCCCTCTAGCAATGGCGGGGCCTCAAGGGACACACTGGTTTCCACTACCCTGAACGTTGGACAACAAGCCAACCACAAGTTTTCGTGCCATCGGGAAGGAGTTCTGATTTCTGCATCATTTTCAAACCTGGGCAGTGATTGGAGATAAGGTCTAGGTTCTGAAGCCTGAAAACTGAGGTTGGGAAGGGTTAACGACCTAAGGCCATGGGGGGTCTGATGTTCTCAGTTTGTAGCCAGCTGTCTGGTTGGGCCTAGGCGGTCCAGGCCTAGGCTGTGTCAGAAAGGGCATTATTGCCCAGGTCATCCTGTATATTTTGGGTATAGCCAAGTGTCGTGCAGGTTGATCTTCATTTGTGGTTTCTAGGTAGCCCCAGAGGGCAATGCATTTCTTCTGCAGGGCAGGTAGAGTGCTGCATTGTAGTTCTGGATTGCCAAACCGGAGGGTTGTGAGCCAGTAGTCTGTGGACAGAAGCCTGAGGACACAAGCTAGGCTTAGGTTTCTGGGTGAGGACATGGCAGGCACAAACTGCATACCTGAACCGAGATCTCGTGCATCTGAAGTCAGGGTGAGGATCAGACGATCACTCAGTTTGGACCTTATGTCCCTGATGGCCCCTTTATGAAGGGGGTGGGGATCACGAGGCCATGGGGGTTCTCTCACGATGGGAGTTGTGAGAAGCTCCCAACTGCAAAGAATCCTCTGCAGGACAAATGAGACCTGTAGGTTGGCTCCAGGCCAACGATTCTGAGCAAGGTTTTAAGGATGGATGGCTTGGTAGCCCACCTCGCATTCCAATTGTCTCCTAGCAACAAGACAAGTTAGATCTGCTGGATCTCGTAGAGCAACCGAATACGCTCATTCGAAATGGACTCTCCTTTGGATGGGTCCTAATGTGTTTTTGTGTCTATGGAGACCTTGGAATGAAGCGGTGGCAATGGGGCCCTGAAGGGTTCTCCTAAAGAGAGGCTTTCACACAGCTCCCACGTGCAAGTTTGCCATGTGTAGATGAGATTTGTACTGATGTGTGAGTCAAGAAACAGCCATATGCTGGTTTTGAAATCCAGGCCTCTGAGGAGAGATGCCTGGAAACCAAAGCAATGGGTCCGATTAGTGGGTAGGGGCCTGTTCGTTCCTTTTTACCTCTAGGAACATCAGTCTTCGGGTCTTAGTGCAGGTAGGTCCTCAGATTGGCTCAGATTACTCCTGTTTGTCCTGGGAAGCCACCACTATTGGGATGGCCTCAGGGACTTTGTAGATTTATCCTATTATTAGGGTTGTGGCCATTAGAATGGGCACACAGAATTCCCTTGTAGAGGGCAAGTACAGTCCTCAGGTTGGCTCCAGGGGCCTAAACCTGTAGGGTGTTTAGGCCAGGGCTGTTTGGACAGTTGTCTGAAAACTGAAACTCGGCTTATGTTTCGGGTCATAGGTATGGCAGGACTGATCTAGAGACCTTGAGGAGAACTCTTCAGGATATGAAAAAAGGGCGGGCGTGTGAGGCTCTTGCTCAAGTTTTTGTCTCTGGATATCGTGTCACTCATGGTCGTGAAATTTCCGGGAGACTTCATGGGAAATGGATGAGTCTTATTCTCTTGCGTTTGGCCTTGTCCAAAGAGTTTGAGGTCATTCTCTGGGATGGAAGAAGTCCGTTTTTGTTGTTGTTGTTGTTGTTGTTTTGTTTTGTTTTGCTTTTTAACCTTAGGTGTCCCACCAAATGAGGAATTCCAGAGTAAAGCCCTGGGGAGGGGCGACTGGACAACCAGAAATCTGGTTAAAAATGGGGCCTAGGGACATGTCAAGCCCATTATGACATCTAACGGTCCAGGCACTGAGAGGACTTACTAGAGGACAGAACTCACGCTGAGGGTCACAATGCGTGTTTATGCCCTCGTCGCACTGAAGAATGGGCGGGGGCCTCAGGGTGAATGCTGTTTTCTCCTACACTGATCATTGCACAATTTTCCAACCACAAGGCTTCTTGCCTTGGGTAAGGAGAAGTTCTGATTTCTGCATCACATTCAACCCTTTTGTCATGGCTTGGTGTTACTGTCTAAGTTCTGAAGCCTGAAAAGTTAGGTTGTGAAGAGATAGCGAGCTAAGACCATGGAGGGTGTGATGTTCTCTGTGTGCGGTCAGCTGTCTCGGTTTTGGTCAGGAGGTTCAGGCTCATTCCTATCAGACAGTGTATTAGTGGCCAGGTTAGACTATCTAATTTGGGTACATTCGAGTGCCATGTATGTCTATCCTCATTTGGGTTATGTGAGAAACTCCATAGGTCAAAATTTTTGTTCTGGAAGGCAGGCAGAATGCTTTATTTTGTTTCCCGAATATCCAAATTTGAGGGCTTTGGGGCCAGGAGTGTGAGGACGGAAGTCTGAGAACACAAGCTAGTCATAGGTTTCAGGGCGAGGGCAAGGAAAGCACACTCTGCAGAGTTGCATCGAGATCTCGTGCATCTGAATTCAGGGTGAAGATCAGACGTTGTCTTAGTTTGGAGTTCCTTTCCATGATTTCCCCTTCATAAATGGGGGGGGGGGGGGGCATCACAAAGCCATCTAGATTTTCCCAGGTTGGGAGTTGTGAGATGCTCCAAAACTCAAGGATTCCTTCTGCTGGACATTTGAGACCTGTTGGATGGCTCCAGGACATCCCATACGGAACGACACCAGAGCAGAGCTCTAAGGATGGATGGTTGGGCAGCCCGCCTCACACTCCAATTGTCTCCTAGTCAAGACAGGTTCAGTCTGCTCGCTCTGGGGGAGCAACCAAGGGAGCTGAGTTGAAATGGAATTTCCTGTGGATGGGTTCTAATGTGGATTTCTGTCCATGGAGACCTTGTAATGGGGCAGTGGCACACAGGCCCTGAAGGATTCTCCTAACTGGAGATTTTGAGACATCTTCAAAGGATAATTTTCCCAAGTGGAGAAGAGATTTGTTCTGATTGCTGCCTCATGAAATCCCCATATGCTAATATTGGAAAGCAGGCCTCTGAGGAGAGATACCTTTAACCGAAAGCAATGAATCTGATTCAGGCCTAGGGGCCTGTCTGATTCAATCTTCTTCTCTGGGGACATCCATCTACGCTGAGTAGTGGTAGATGCTCAGCTGGTTTCAGATGAACCTTGTTTGTCCTGGGCGGCCTACAATATTGGGATGTACTTGGGGACTCTGGAGGTTTTTCTTAATTTGTACGAATGTGGACAATGGAATGGGCAGAATACCCGTGGTACGGACAGGCACAGTCCTAATGTGTGGCTCCAGGGTCCCCAGCCTGGATGGTGTGTGGCCCAGGACTTTGAGGACAGAAGTCTGAAAATACAAACTCAGCTTATGTTTGGGGACGTAGGTATGGCAGGCCCGATCTACAAACCATGAGAAGACATCTTCAGGATATGAAGATAGTGCGAGTCTGAGGTGCTTTCATAGGCTTTTGTCTCTGGATTTTGTATCAGCGATGGCCGTGGAATGTCGAGGATGCCTCATGGGCCATGGATGAATCATGCTCTCTGTTGATTTGGCCCGATCCCAATTGTTTTTTGTCAATCTGTTGGATGGAGGACTCCTTTCAGGGGTTGTTACATCAGGTGTCCCACCAAAAGAGGAATTCCAAAGCAGAGCCCTGGGGAAGAGTGAAGGGACAACACGAACTATGGTTAAAAATTGGGGCCTAGGGGCATGGCAAGCCCAATATGCTGTCTCTTCATCCAGCCACTGAGAGGCCTTACCTGAGGACTGGGCTAAGGCTGAGGGTCACAATGTGTGTTTGCTACCTATCTGGACCGCGAGCAATGGCGGGGCCTCAAGGGACACACTGGTTTCCACTACGCTTAACGTTGGACAACAAGCCAACCACAAGTTTTCTTGCCATCGGGAAGGAATTCTGATTTCTGCATCATTTTCAAACCTGGACAGTGATTGGGGATAAGGTCTAGGTTCTGAAGCCTGAAAACTGAGGTTGGGAAGGGATAACGACCTATGGCCATGGGGGGTCTGAAGTTCTCAGTTTTTAGCCAGCTGTCTGGGTGGGCCTAGGAGGTCCAGGCTCAGGCTGTGTCAGAAAGGGCATTATTGCCCAGGTCATCCTATATATTTTGCATATAGCCAAGTGTCGTGCAGGTTGATCTTCATTTGGGGTTTCTAGGTAGCCCCAGAGGGCAATGTATTTCTTCTAAGGGAAGGTAGAGTGCTGCATTGTAGTTCTGGATTGCCAAACTGGAGGACTTGTGAGCCAGTAGTCTGTGGACAGAGTCTGAGGACACAAGCTAGGCTTAGGTTTCTGGGTGAGGACATGGCAGGCAAAATCTACAGACCTGAACCGAGATCCCGTGCATCTGAAGTCAGGGTGAGGATCAGACGATCGCTCAGGTTGGAAATTCTGTCCCTGATGGCCCCTTTATGAAGGGGGGGGGATCATGTAGCCATGGGGGTTCTCTCATGATGGGAGTTCTGAGAAGCTCCCAACTGCAAACTTTCTTCTGCAGGACAATTGAGACCTGTTGGTTGGCTCCAGGCCATAGATACCGAGCAGGGTTTTAAGGATGGATGGCGGGGTAGGCCACCTCACATTCCAATTGTCTCCTAGCAACAAGACAAGTTAGATCTGCTGGATCTCTCGGAGCAACCGAATACACTTAGTTGAAATGGACTCTCCTGTGGATGGGTCCTATTGTGTTTCTGTGTCTATGGAGACCTTGTAATGGGGCAGTGGTACACAGGCCTTGAAGGATTCTCCTAACTGGAGGTTTTGAGACATCTTCAAAGGATAATTTTCCCATGTGGAGAAGAAATTTGTTCTGATTGCTGCCTCATGAAATCCCCATATGCTAATATTGGAAACCAGGCCTCTGAGGAGAGATACCTGTAACTGAAAGCAATGAATCTGATTCAGGCCTAGGGGCCTGTCTGATTCAATCTTCTTCTCTGGGGACATCCATCTATGCTGAGTAGAGGTAGATGCTCAGATGGTTTCAGATGAACCTTGTTTGTCCTGGGCGGCCTACATTATTTGGGTGTCCTTGGGGACTCTGGAGGGTTTTTCCTAATTTGTACGATTGTGGACAATGGAATGGGCAGAATTCCCGTGGTATGGACAGGCACAGTCCTGATGTGTGGCTCCAGGAGCCCCAGCCTGAAGGGTCTGTTGGCCAGGAATGTGGGGACAGAAGTCTGAAAACACAAACTTGGCTTAGGTTTGGGAAGTAGGTATGGCAGGCCCGATCTACAGACCGTGAGGAGAACTCTTCGGGATACGACAAAAGAGCGAGTGTGAGGCGCTTGCTCAGACTTTTTGTCTCTGGATTTGTTGTCAACGATGGCTGTGGAATCTCGGGGAGGCCTCATGGGCCTTGGACGAGACTTCCTCTCTGTGAATTTGGTCCAATCCCAATTGTTTTGGGTCAATCTGAAGGATGGGAGGAGTCATTTTAGTTTTGTTACCTCAGGAGTCCCACCAAAAGAGGGATTCCAAAGCAGAGCTCTGGGGAGGGATGAATGGGACAACCCGAAAAATCCAATTGGGGTGAGGTCGAGAACCGAGCAGGTTGATCCTCATTTGGGGTTCATGGAGATCCCCATAGAGCAAAGTTTTTCTTCTGGAGGGCCAGCATAGGGCTGCATTTTGGTTCCAGAATTCCAAGTCTTGAGGACATGTTTGCCAGAAGTGTGAGGAAGGAAGTCTGAAAACACAAGTTAGCATAAGGTTTGGGCCCACTGTGCAGAGGCTGAATCGAGATCTCCTGCATCTGAGGTCAGGGCGAGCATCAGATGTTGCCTCAAGCTGGAGTTTGTGTATCCGTGACGGCCCCTTCCTGAAGGGGGTGGGGGGGGCGTCATGAGGCCAGGGAGGTTACCCTACGCTGGGAGTTGTGAGCTGCTCCAAACTTCAAAGTTTCCTTCTTCAGGACAGTAGAGTACTATTGGATGGTTCCAGGATGCCCCATACAGAAAGACTCGAGAGCAGGGGCCTAAGCATGGATGCCGAGAAACGCCAACTCACCTTCCCATTGCCTGGTCGAGACAAGGCACGCTCAATCTGCGGGCTCTTGGGTGAGCTACCCAGAAGGCTGAGTTTAAATGGACTTTCCTGAGGATGAGTCATAATGTGGGTTGGTGGCCATGGAGACCTTGGAATGTGGCAGTAGCTAAGGGACTCTGCAGGATTCTCCAACCCGAAGGGTTTGACACAACTCCAACAAGGAAGCTTTCCATGTGGAGATGAGAGGTGTTCTGTCTGGTGCCTCAGGATAGCCCCATATGCTGGTCTTCGAACCCAGGCCTCTGAGGAGTGATACCTGGACACCAAAGCAAGAGTTCATAATAGGCCCTAGGGGCCTGTCTGGTTCAATCTTCTGTCTCTGCGGATATCAGTCTGTGTGTCTGCATGGAGGTAGTAGTTGCTCAGCTGGTGTCATAATTCCCCTGTTTGTCCAGTGCGGCTTGTGGTACTGGGATGTCCTTGGGGACCTTGAGGTTTCTACTATTTTGTAGAGCTGTGGCCAATGGAATGGGCAGTTTTTTAGGAGAGAGCAGGCACAGTTCTGTGGTGTGGCTCCAGAGACCCCAGCCTGGAGGCGGTGTGGGCCACGGCTGTGCAGACAGACATCCAAAAACCCAAACTCAGCTCAGGTTTGGGGCCGAGGTTATGGCAGGCCTGATCTACAGTCCGTGAGGGGAGCTCCTCTGGATATGAAAGAAGGGTGAGAGGGAGGCAGTCGCTCAGTCTTTTGTCTCTTGATATTGTGTCCACAATGGCCGTTTAATGTAGGAGTTGCCTCAAGGGTCGTAGAAGTCTCCCTCTCTGGTAGTTTGTCCAGCCCCCAAGAGTTTGGGGTCATTCTGTGGGAAGGGAAGAGTCCTCTTTTCTGCTTCATGTGTCCCCCCAGTAGAGGGATTCTGGAGCATAGCAGTGGGTACTGACAACTGGAATACTTGCTCTCTGGTTAAGCCTGGGGGCCTATGGATATGACAAGCCCCATATGCAGGATCTTGGTCCAGCCACTGAGAGGCGTTACTTTAATACGGGACTCACGCTACAGGTCACAATGCATGTCTGTGCCCTAGGCGGCCCTCAAGCACTGGCGTGGCCTTTCCGACAATGCAGGTTTTCCCACATTGAACGTTGGACAAAATGCCAACCACAAGGTTTCTGGCCATGGGGAAGGAGGAATTCTAATTTCTGCATCACGTTCATCCCTGGGCAGTGATTGGAGATAAGGTCTAGGATTTGAAGCCTGAAAACCGAGGTTGGGAAGAGATGACGAACTACAGCCATAGCGGGTCCCTTGTGTCGAGGTTGGAGCCAGCTGTCTAGGTGTCGTTTGGGATGTCTTGTCTCAGGCTGTGCCAGACAGGGCATTCGTATTCAGGGTAGGCTGTATAATTGCTTTACAGTCGAGTGGCATGCATTAGATAATCATTTGGGGTTTCTTATTAGCAGCATAGGGCAAAGTTTTTCTTCTGGAGGGCAGGCAGAGTGCTGCATTGTGGCTTCGGAATTCCCAAACTGGAGGGCTTGTGGGCCAGGAGAGTGAGGACGGAAGTCTGAGAACACAAGCTAGGCTTAGGTTTCGGGGAATGGACATGGCAGGCACACTCTGCAGAGCTGAATTGAGAACTCATGAGTCTGAAGTCAGGTCGAGGATCCGACTTTGGCTCTGGTTGGAGTTTCTGTCCATGTTGGCCCCTTCATGAAGGGGGGGAGCATTATGAGGCCATGGGGGTTTTCCCGCTATTAGAGTTGTGAGATGCTCCAAACCGCAAGGATTCCTTCTGTGGGACAATTAAGATTTGTTGGATGGCTCCAGGACGTCTCCTAAGGTATTTTTCCAGAACAGGGTTCTAAGTATGGATGCCTGGGTAGACAGCCTCAATTCCAATTGTCTCCTAGCAACAAGAAACGTTTGATCTGCTGGCTTGGGGGGGGTAGCATCAGAGGGGGCTGAGTTGGAATGGACTTTCCTGAGGATGGTCTTAAATGAGTTAAAATGGACTTTCCTGAGGATGGTCTTAATGTTGGTTTGAGTCCATTGAGACCTTGGTCTGGGGGCAGTGGCACCAGGGCCCTGAAGGATTCTCCTAACCAGAGGTTATAACAAAGCTCCAATGAGCAAGTTTTCCATGGGGAGACGAGATTTGTTCTTATTGGTGCCTCAGGAAACCACCATTTGCTGGTATTGGAAATGAGGCCTCTGAGGAGAGATGCCTGGAAACCAAAGCAATGGATATGATTAGGGCCTAGGGGCCTGTCCGGTTCAATATTCTTCTCTGGGGACATCTTTTGTCTGAGTGGAGGTAGTTGCTCAGCTGGTTTGAGATCACACCTCTTTGTCCTGGGCGGCCTACACTTATGGGATGGCCTCGGAAACTTTGGAGGTTTTTCCTAATTTGCAAGGTTGTGGCCAATGGAATGGGAAGAATTCTCTTGAAAGGGAAGCACAGTCCTGAGGTGTGGCTCCAGGGACCCAAGTGTGGAGCGTGTGGGGTCCAGGGATATTTGGACAAAAGTCTGAATACACAAACTCCACTTAGGATTGGGGACATAGGTATGGCACGCCCAATCTACAGACCGTGATAACAGAAAATCTACAGACCGGGATATGAAAAAGGGTGAGTTTGAGGTGCTTGCTCAGGTTTTGACTCTGGATTTGTGTCAACAATGTGGGTCGAAAGCTGGCGTTGCCTCATTGGTTGTGGACGGCTTTCCTTCTCTGAGGATTTGACCCAATCCCAAGAGTTTAGGTACATTCTGTGGGATGGGAGGAGTCCTTTCTTTTTTTTATTTTATTTTATGTACCTCATGTGTGTTAATAAAAGAGGGATTCCAGAGCAGAGTCCTTGGGAGGGACAACTGGATAACCCCAGCTCTGTTTAAGTTTGGGGGCCTAGGGGCATGGCAAGTCGAATATGTGGGCTCTTGATTCAGACACTGAGAGGTCTTCCTTGTGGACAGGGCTCATGCTGAGGGTCACAATGCCTATTTGTCCCCAACAAGGCCCTCAAGCATGGGAAGGGCCTCATGGGCCACGCTGGATTCTCCTACACTGAACGTTGGAGAATATGCCAACCACAAGGTTTCCGGCCATGGCGAAGGAAGAGTTGTGATTTCTGCTTCACGTTCACCCCTGGACAGTGATTGGAGTTTAGGTCTAGGTTCTGAAACCCGAAAATCGAGGTTGGGAAGAGATGACGACCTAAGGACCTGATGGGTACAATGAGCTCAGTGTGTGGCTAGCTGTTGAGCGTAGGTCTGGAGGTGTGGGCTCATGCTGTGTCAGACAGGGCATTAGACAGGGTAGACTGTGTATTTGGGGTGCAGTCGAGTGGCGTTCAGTTGATCCTCATTCAGGTTTCTAGGTAGATCCATAAGGCAACGTTTTTCTTCTGGAGGACAGGCAGAGTGCTGCATTGTGGCCCCAGTATTGCCAAATTGTAGGGCTTTTGGGCCAGGGGTGTGAGGACGGTAGTCTGAGAACACAAGCTAGGCTTAGTTTTTGGGGTGAGGGCACAGAAGGCACACTCTGCAGAGCTGAATCAAGATCTCATGCACCTGAAGCCAGGGCGAATATCAGACGTTTGCTCAGGTTGGAGTTTCTGTCCATGATGGCCCCTTTATAAAGTGGAGCGTCTCAAGAGGCCATGAAGATTTTCCCACAATGGGAGTTGTGAGATGCACCAGACTGCAAAGATTCCTTCTGTGGGACACTTGAGACCTGTTGGATGGCACTAGGATGTCCCATATGGAACGACTCCAGAGTAGGGTTCTAAGGATGGATGCCAGGGCAGCCCGCCTCCCATTCTAGTTGTCTCCTAGCAAAAAGGCAAGTTTGATCTGCAGGCCCTGGGGGAGAGAAACCAAGGGGGATGAGTTGACATGGACTCTACCGAGGATAGATCATAATATGGGTTTAAGTCCATGGAGATCTTGGAATGGGGTGCTTGATCCGGGACCCTGAAAGATTCTCCTAAACAGAGGTTTTTATAGAGCTCCAAAGAGTACATTTCCTATGTGGAGAGGAGATTTTTCTATGAGTGCCTCAGTAATCCCCCATATGCTGGGATTGGTAACCAGGCCTCTGAGGAGAGATGCCTGGAAACAAAAGCAATGGATCTGATTAGGGCCTAAGTGCCTGTCCAGTTCAATCTTATTCTATGGGGATATCTGTCTCTGGGTCTGAGTGGAGGTAGTTTCCTAACTTGTGAAAGATCATCCCTGTTTGTCCTGGGCAGCCAACGCTATTGGGATGGCCTCTGGGAGTTTGGAGGTTTCTCCTAATCTATAGGGTTGTGGCCAATGGAAATGGCAGAATTCCCCTGGAGAGGGAAGCCACAGTCCTCAGGTGTGGCTCCAGGGGCCCCAGCTTGGATGGTGTGTGGGCCAGGACTGTGGGGACAGAAGTCTGAAAACACAAACTCAGCTTAGGTTTGGGGATGTATGTATGAAGGCTCGATCCACAGACCGTGAGAATTTTCCGGGCTATGAACAAAGGGCGAGTATGTGGCGTTTGCTCAGACTTTTGTCTCTGGATTTTGTGCCTACGGTGGCCGTCGAAGGTCGGGGTGTCCTCAAGGGCCATGGACAAGTCTTTCTCTGGTGATTTGACCTGATCCCAAGTGGTTGGGATCATTCTGTGGATGGGAAGAGTCCTTTCTGTATTTTTTTTTTTTTACCTCAGGTGTCCCACCAAAGAGGGATTCCAGAGCAGTGCCCTGAGTAGGGGTGACTAGACATCTCTAACTCTGGTTGAATTTGGGGGACTAGGGGCTGCAAGCCCCATATGTGGGCTGTTGTTCCAGTCACTAAGAGGCTTTACATGAGGATAGGGCTCACGCTGAGGGTCCCAATGTGTGTTTGTGCAAATTGTAGCCCTCAGGGATAGGTGGGGCCTCATAGTCCATGCTGCTTTCTCCTACAATGAACATTGTACCACATGCCAACCACAAGGTTTCTTGCCATGGCGAAGGAGAAGTTCTGATTCTTGTATCACGTTCACTCCTGAGCAGTGAGTGGAGATAAGGTCTAGGTTCTGAAGGTGAAAACTGAGGTTGGGTAGAGAGGATGGCCGCAAGCCATTGTGCGTTTGATATATGCTCAGTGTACGGCCAACTGTCTGGGTGTTGGACTGGAGGTCTGCCTTCAGGCTGTGTCAGACAGGGCTTTAGTGAACAGGCTAGATTGTATAATGGGGTTTGTTTGTGGTCGAGTGGCATGCAGGTTGTTACTCATTTGGCGTTTCTGATTAGCCCTATAGGGCAACATTTTTCTTCTGAAGGGCAGGCAGAGTGCTGCATTGTGTCTCCAGAATTGCCAAACTGGAGGGGTGTGGCCAGGATTGTGAAGACGGAAGTCAGAGAACACAAGTTAGGCTTAGGTTTTGGGGCGACCCCCGAGGGCACAGCAGGCACACTCTCAAGTGCTGAATCGAGATCTCGTGTTTCTGAATTCAGGGCGCGCGGATCAGACTTTGGGCTTAGGATGGAGTTTCTGTCCATGATGGCCCATTTATGAAGGTGTGGGGCATCATGAGGAAATGGAGGTTTTATCACAGTGGGATTGAGAGATGCTTCAAACCGCAAGGATTCAGAGACCTTGCAATTGGGTCATGGGTGCCAGCGCCCTGAAGGATCCTCCTAAACTGAGGTATGACCACAGGCTCAAAGAGCAAGTTTCTCATGTGGAGATGAGATATGTTCTGATGTTTCCTTAGGGAACCCCCATATTCTGAGAATGGAAAACCAGGCCTCTGAGGAGAGATACATAGAGAACCAAAGCAATGGGTCAGAATATGGCTCAGGTTGGAGTTTTTCTGTCCATGATGGCCCCTTTATAAAGGGGAGCATCTCATGTGGCCATGTAGGTTTTCCCCCACG